>NW_027646057.1:0-87000 GCF_951394435.1 Stenella coeruleoalba | reverse complement strand
CCTAAACCGTCCCCGTCCCCTAACCCTAACCCTAGCCCGAACCCTAACCCTAACCCTTCCCCGAAGCCTGACCCTCACCCGTCCCCTAATCCTAACCCGTACGCTAACTCTAACCCGTGCCCTCACACGTACGCTCCCCCTAAAGCGTTGTCGTACCCTCACCTGGACCCTAAACCGTCCCCGTCCCCTAACCCTAACCCTAGCCCGAACCGTAACCCTAACCCTTCCCCGAAGCCTGACCCTCACCCGTCCCCTAATCCTAACCCGTACGCTAACGCTAACCCGCGCCCTCACACGTACGCTCCCCCTAAAGCGTTTTCGTACCCTCACCTGGACCCTAAACCGTCCCCGTCCCCTAACCCTAACCCTAGCCCGAACCCTAACCCTAACCCTTCCCCGAAGCCTGACCCCCACCCGTCCCCTAATCCTAACCCATACGCTAACGCTAACCCGCGCCCTCACATGTACGCTCCCCCTAAAGCGTTGTCGTACCCTCCCCTGGCCCCTAAACCGTCCCCGTCCCCTAACCCTAACCCTAGCCTGAACCCTAACCCTAACCCTTCCCCGAAGCCTGACCCTCACCCGTCCCCTAATCCTAACCCGTACGCTAACGCTAACCCGTGCCCTCACTCGTACACTCCCCCTAAAGTGTTGTCGTACCCTCACCTGGACCCTAAACCGTCCCCGTCCCATAACCCTAACCCTAGCCCGAAACCTAACCCTAACACTTCCCCGAAGCCTGACCCTCACCCGTCCCCTAATCCTAACCCGTATGCTAACGCTATCCCGCGCCCTCACAGGTACGCTCCCCCTAAAGTGTTGTCGTACCCTCACCTGGACCCTAAACCGTCCCCGTCCCCTAACCCTAACCCTAGCCCGAACCCTAACCCTAACCCTTCCCCGAAGCCTGACCCTCACCCGTCCCCTAATCCTAACCCGTACGCTAACGCTAACCCGCGCCCTCACACGTACACTCCCCCTAAAGCGTTGTCGTACCCTCACCTGGACCCTAAACCGTCCCCGTCCCTTAACCCTAACCCTAGCCCGAACCCTAACCCTAACCCTTCCCCGAAGCCTCACCCTCACCCGTCCCCTAATCCTAACCCGTACGCTAACGCTAACCCGCGCCCTCACACGTACGCTCCCCCTATAGGGTTTTCGTACCCTCACCTGGACCCTAAACCGTCCCCGTCCCCTAACCCTAACCCTAGCCCGAACCCTAACCCTAACCCTTCCCCGAAGCCTGACCCCCACCCGTCCCCTAATCCTAACCCATACGCTAACGCTAACCCGCCCCCTCACACGTACGCTCCCCCTAAAGCGTTGTCGTACCCTCCCCTGGCCCCTAAACCGTCCCCGTCCCCTAACCCTAACCCTAGCCTGAACCCTAACCCTAACCCTTCCCCGAAGCCTGACCCTCACCCGTCCCCTAATCCTAACCCGTACGCTAACGCTAACCCGCGCCCTCACACGTACGCTCCCCCTAAAGCGTTGTTGTACCCTCACCTGGACCCTAAACCGTCCCCGTCCCCTAACCCTAACCCTAGCCCGAACCCTAACCCTAACCCTTCCCCGAAGCCTGACCCTCACCCGTCCCCTAATCCTAACCCGCACGCTAACTCTAACCCGTGCCCTCACACGTACGCTCCCCCTAAAGCGTTGTCGTACCCTCACCTGGACCCTAAACCGTCCCCGTGCCCTAACCCTAACCCTAGCCCGAACCCTAACCCTAACCCTTCCCCGAAACCTGACCCTCACCCGTTCCCTAATACTAACCCTTACGCTAATGGTAACCCACGCCCTTACACGTACGCTCCCCCTAAAGCGTTGTCATACCCTCACCTGGACCCTAAACCGTCCCCGTCCCGTAACCCTAACCCTAGCCTTAACCCTAACCCTAACCCTTCCCCGAAGCCTGACCCTCACCCGTCCCCTAATCCTAACCCGTACGCTAACGCTAACCCGCGCCCTCACACGTACGCTCCCCCTAAAGCGTTGTCGTACCCTCACCTGGACCCTAAACCGTCCCCGTCCCCTAACCCTAACCCTAGCCCGAACCCTAACCCTAACCCTTCCCCGAAGCCTGACCCTCACCCGTCCCCTAATCCTAACCCGTACGCTAACGCTAACCCGCGCCCTCACACGTACGCTCCCCCTAAAGCGTTTTCGTACCCTCACCTGGACTCTAAACCGTCCCCGTCCCCTAACCCTAACCCTAGCCCGAACCCTAACCCTAATCCTTCCCCGAAGCCTGACCCCCACCCGTCCCCTAATCCTAACCCATACGCTAACGCTAACCCGCGCCCTCACACGTACTCTCCCCCTAAAGCGTTGTCGTACCGTCATCTGGACCCTAAACCGACCCCGTCCCCTAACCCTAACCCTAGCCCGAACGCTAACCCTAACCCTTCCCCGAAACCTCACCCTCACCCGTCCCCTAATCCTAACCCGTACGCTAACGCTAACCCACGCCCTCACACGTATGCTCCCCCTAAAGCGTTGTCATACCCTCACCTGGACCCTAAACCGTCCCCGTCCCGTAACCCTAACCCTAGCCTTAACCCTAACCCTAACCGTTCCCCGAAGCCTGACCCTCACCCGTCCCTTAATCCTAACCCGTACGCTAACGCTAACCCACGCCCTCAAATGTACGCTCGCCCTAAAGCGTTGTTGTACCCTCACCTGGACCCTAAACCGTCCCCGTCCCCTAACCCTAACCCTAGCCCGAACCCTAACCCTAACCCTTCCCCGAAGCCTGACCCTCACCCGTCCCCTAATCCTAACCCGTACGCTAACGCTAACCCGCGCCCTCACACGTACGCTCCCCCTAAAGCGTTGTCGTACCCTCACCTGGACCCTAAACCGTCCCCGTCCCCTAACCCTAACCCTAGCCCGAACCCTAACCCTAACCCTTCCCCGAAGCCTGACCCCCACCCGTCCCCTAATCCTAACGCATACGCTAACGCTAACCCGCGCCCTCACACGTACGCTCCCCCTAAAGCGTTGTCGTACCCTCCCCTGGCCCCTAAACCGTCCCCGTCCCCTAACCCTAACCCTAGCCTGAACCCTAACCCTAACCCTTCCCCGAAGCCTGACCCTCACCCGTCCCCTAATCCTAACCCGTACGCTAACGCTAACCCGCGCCCTCACACGTACGCTCCCCCTAAAGCGTTTTCGTACCCTCCCCTGGACCCTAAACCGTCCCCATCCCCTAACCATAACCCTAGCCCGAACCCTAACCCTAACCCTTCCCCGAAGCCTGACCCTCACCCGTCCCCTAATCCTAACCCGTACGCTAACGCTAACCCGCGCGCTCACACGTACGCTCCCCCTAAAGCGTTGTTGTACCCTCCCCTGGACCCTAAACCGTCCCCGTCCCCTAACCCTAACCCTAGCCCGAACCCTAACCCTAACCCTTCCCCGAAGCCTGACCCTCACCCGTCCCCTAATCCTAACCCGTACGCTAACGCTAACCCGCGCCCTCACACGTACGCTCCCCCTAAAGCGTTGTCGTACCCTCACCTGGACCCTAAACCGTCCCCGTCCCCTAACCCTAACCCTAGCCCGAACCCTAACCCTAACCCTTCCCCGAAGCCTGACCCTCACCCGTCCCCTAATCCTAACTCGTACGCTAAGGCTAACCCGCGCCCTCACACGTACGCTCCCCTTAAAGCGTTGTTGTACCCTCCCCTGGACCCTAAACCGTCCCCGTCCCCTAACCCTAACCCTAGCCCGAACCCTAACCCTAACCCTTCCCCGAAGCCTGACCCTCACCCGTCCACTAATCCTAACCCGTACGCTAATGCTAACCCGCGCCCTCACACGTACGCTCCCCCTAAAGCGTTGTCGTACCCTCCCCTGGACCCTAAACCGTCCCCGTCCCCTAACCCTAACCCTAGCCCGAACCCTAGCCCTAACCCTTCCCCGAAGCCTGACCCTCACCCGTCCCCTAATCCTAACCCGTACGCTAATGCTAACCCGCGCCCTCACACGTACGCTCCCCCTAAAGCGTTGTCGTACCCTCCCCTGGACCCTAAATCGTCCCCGTCCCCTAACCCTAAACCTAGCCCGAACCCTAACCCTAACCCTTCCCCGAAGCCTGACCCTCACCCGTCCCCTAATCCTAACACGTACGCTAACGCTAACCCGCGCCCTCACATGTACGCTCCCCCTAAAGCGTTTTCGTACCCTCACCTGGACCCTAAACCGTCCCCGTCCCCTAACCCTAACCCTAGCCCGAACCCTAACCCTAACCCTTCCCCGAAGCCTGACCCTCACCCGTCCCCTAATCCTAACCAGGACGCTAACGCTAACCCGCGCCCTCACACGTACGCTCCCCCTAAAGCGTTGTCGTACCCTCACCTGGACCCTAAACCGTCCCCGTCCTCTAACCCTAACCCTAGCCCGAACCCTAACCCTAACCCTTCCCCGAAGCGTGACCCCCACCCGTCCCCTAATCCTAACCCATACGCTAACGCTAACCCGCGCCCTCACATGTACGCTACCCCTAAAGCGTTGTCGTACCCTCCCCTGGCCCCTAAACCGTCCCCGTCCCCTAACCCTAACCCTAGCCCGAAACCTAACCCTAACCCTTCCCCGTAGCCTGACCCTCACCCGTCCCCTAATCCTAACCCGTACGCTAACGCTAACCCGCGCCCTCACACGTACGCTCCCCCTAAAGCGTTGTCGTACCCTCATCTGGACCCTAAACCGTCCCCGTCCCCTAACCCTAACCCTAGCCCGAACCCTAACCCTAACCCTTCCCCGAAACCTCACCCTCACCCGTCCCCTAATCCTAAACCGTACGCTAACGCTAACCCATGCCCTCACACATATGCTCCCCCTAAAGCGTTGTTATACCCTCACCTGGACCCTAAACCGTCCCCGTCCCGTAACCCTAACCCTAGCCTTAACCCTAACCCTAACCGTTCCCCGAAGCCTGCCCCTCACCCGTCCCCTAATCCTAACCCGTACGCTAACGCTAACCCACGCCCTCAAATGTACGCTCGCCCTAAAGCGTTGTCGTACCCTCACCTGGACCCTAAACCGTCCCCGTCCCCTAACCCTAACCCTAGCCCGAACCCTAACCCTAACCCTTCCCCGAAGCCTGACCCTCACCCGTCCCCTAATCCTAACCCGTACGCTAACGCTAACCCGCGCCCTCACACGTACGCTCCCCCTAAAGCGTTTTCGTACCCTCACCTGGACCCTAAACCGTCCCCGTCCCCTAACCCTAACCCTAGCCCGAACCCTAACCCTAACCCTTCCCCGAAGCCTGACCCCCACCCGTCCCCTAATCTTAACCCATACGCTAACGCTAGCCCGCGCCCTCACACGTACTTCTCCCCCTAAAGCGTTGTCGTACCCTCCCCTGGCCCCTAAACCGTCCCCGTCCCCTAACCCTAACCCTAGCCCGAACCCTAACCCTAACTCTTCCCCGAAGCCTGACCTTCACCCGTCCCCTAATCCTAACCCGTACGCTAATGCTAACCCGCGCCCTCACATGTACGCTCCCCCTAAAGCGTTTTCGTACCCTCACCTGGACCCTAAAC
Source organism: Stenella coeruleoalba (assembly GCF_951394435.1). Taxonomy (NCBI): domain Eukaryota; kingdom Metazoa; phylum Chordata; class Mammalia; order Artiodactyla; family Delphinidae; genus Stenella; species Stenella coeruleoalba. The sequence continues at coordinate 81,448 of NW_027646057.1, read as the reverse complement.
CGTCCCCGTCCCCTAACCCTAACCCTAGCCCGAACCCTAACCCTAACCCTTCCCCGAAGCCTGACCCTCACCCGTCCCCTAATCCTAACCCGTACGCTAACTCTAACCCGTGCCCTCACACGTACGCTCCCCCTAAAGCGTTGTCGTACCCTCACCTGGACCCTAAACCGTCCCCGTCCCCTAACCCTAACCCTAGCCCGAACCGTAACCCTAACCCTTCCCCGAAGCCTGACCCTCACCCGTCCCCTAATCCTAACCCGTACGCTAACGCTAACCCGCGCCCTCACACGTACGCTCCCCCTAAAGCGTTTTCGTACCCTCACCTGGACCCTAAACCGTCCCCGTCCCCTAACCCTAACCCTAGCCCGAACCCTAACCCTAACCCTTCCCCGAAGCCTGACCCCCACCCGTCCCCTAATCCTAACCCATACGCTAACGCTAACCCGCGCCCTCACATGTACGCTCCCCCTAAAGCGTTGTCGTACCCTCCCCTGGCCCCTAAACCGTCCCCGTCCCCTAACCCTAACCCTAGCCTGAACCCTAACCCTAACACTTCCCCGAAGCCTGACCCTCACCCGTCCCCTAATCCTAACCCGTACGCTAACGCTAACCCGTGCCCTCACTCGTACACTCCCCCTAAAGTGTTGTCGTACCCTCACCTGGACCCTAAACCGTCCCCGTCCCATAACCCTAACCCTAGCCCGAAACCTAACCCTAACACTTCCCCGAAGCCTGACCCTCACCCGTCCCCTAATCCTAACCCGTATGCTAACGCTATCCCGCGCCCTCACAGGTACGCTCCCCCTAAAGTGTTGTCGTACCCTCACCTGGACCCTAAACCGTCCCCGTCCCCTAACCCTAACCCTAGCCCGAACCCTAACCCTAACCCTTCCCCGAAGCCTGACCCTCACCCGTCCCCTAATCCTAACCCGTACGCTAACGCTAACCCGCGCCCTCACACGTACACTCCCCCTAAAGCGTTGTCGTACCCTCACCTGGACCCTAAACCGTCCCCGTCCCTTAACCCTAACCCTAGCCCGAACCCTAACCCTAACCCTTCCCCGAAGCCTCACCCTCACCCGTCCCCTAATCCTAACCCGTACGCTAACGCTAACCCGCGCCCTCACACGTACGCTCCCCCTATAGGGTTTTCGTACCCTCACCTGGACCCTAAACCGTCCCCGTCCCCTAACCCTAACCCTAGCCCGAACCCTAACCCTAACCCTACCCCGAAGCCTGACCCTCACCCGTCCCCTAATCCTAACCTGTACGCTAACGCTAACCTGCGCCCTCACATGTACGCTCCACCTAAAGCGTTGTCGTACCCTCCCCTGGACCCTAAACCGTCCCCGTCCGCTAACCCTAACCCTAGCCCGAACCCTAACCCTAAACCTTCCCCGAAGCCTGACCCTCACCCGTCCCCTAATCCTAACCCGTACGCGAACGCTAACCCGCGCCCTCACACGTACACTCCCCCTAAAGTGTTGTCGTACCCTCACCTGGACCCTGAACCGTCCCCGTCTGCTAACCCTAACCCTAGCCCGAACCCTAACCCTAACCCTTCCCCGAAGCCTGACCCTCACCCGTCCCCTAATCCTAACCCGTACGCTAACGCTAACCCGCGCGCTCACACGTACGCTCCCCCTAAAGCGTTGTCGTACCCTCACGTGGACCCTAAACCGTCCCCGGCCCCTAACCCTAACCCTAGCCCGAACCCTAACCCTAACACTTCCCCGAAGCCTGACCCTCACCCGTCCCCTAATCCTAACGCGTACGCTAACGCTAACCCGCGCCCTCACACGTACACTCCCCCTAAAGCGTTGTCGTACCCTCACCTGGACCCTAAACCGTCCCCGTCCCCTAACCCTAACCCTAGCCCGAACCCTAACCCTAACACTTCCCCGAAACCTGGCGCTCACCCGTCCCCTAATCCTAACCCGTACGCTAACGCTAACCCACGCCCTCACACGTATGCTCCCCCTAAAGCGTTGTCATACCCTCACCTGGACCCTAAACCGTCCCCGTCCCGTAACCCGAACCCTAGCCTTAACCCTAACCCTAACCGTTCCCCGAAGCCTGACCCTCACCCGTCCCCTAAGCCTAACCCGTACGCTTACGCTAACCCACGCCCTCAAATGTACGCTCGCCGTAAAGCGTTGTCGTACCCCCACCTGGACCCTAAACCGTCCCCGTCCCCTAACCCTAACCCTAGCCCGAACCCTAACCCTAACCCTTCCCCGAAGCCTGACCCTCACCCGTCCCCTAATCCTAACCCGTACGCTAACGCTAACCCGCGCCCTCACACGTACGCTCCCCCTAAAGCGTTTTCGTACCCTCACCTGGACCCTAAACCGTCCCCATCCCCTAACCCTAACCCTAGCCCGAACCCTAACCCTAACCCTTCCCCGAAGCCTGACCCCCACCCGTCCCCTAATCCTAACCCATACGCTAACGCTAACCCGCGCCTTCACACGTACGCTCCCCCTAAAGCGTTGTCGTACCCTCCCCTGGCCCCTAAACCGTCCCCGTCACCTAACCTTAACCCTAGCCTGAACCCTAACCCTAACCCTTCCCCGAAGCCTGACCCTCACCCGTCCCCTAATCCTAACCCGTACGCTAACGCTAACCCGCGCCCTCACACGTACGGTCCCCCTAAAGCGTTTTCGTACCCTCCTCTGGACCCTAAACCGTCCCCATCCCCTAACCATAACCCTAGCCCGAACCCTAACCCTAACCCTTCCCCGAAGCCTGACCCTCACCCGTCCCCTAATCCTAACCCGTACGCTAACGCTAACCCGCGCCCTCACACGTACGCTCCCCCTAAAGCGTTGTCGTACCCTCCCCTGGACCCTAAACCGTCCCCGTCCCCTAACCCTAACCCTAGCCCGAAACCTAACCCTAACCCTTCCCCGAAGCCTGACCCTCACCCGTCCCCTAATCCTAACCCGTACGCTAACGCTAACCCGCGCCCTCACACGTACGCTCCCCCTAAAGCGTTGTCGTACCCTCATCTGGACCCTAAACCGTCCCCGTCCCCTAACCCTAACCCTAGACCGAACCCTAACCCTAACCCTTCCCCGAAACCTCACCCTCACCCGTCCCCTAATCCTAACCCGTACGCTAACGCTAACCCACGCCCTCACACGTATGCTCCGCCTAAAGCGTTGTCATACCCTCACCTGGACCCTAAACCGTCCCCGTCCCGTAACCCTAACCCTAGCCTTAACCCTAACCCTAACCGTTCCCCGAAGCCTGACCCTCACCCGTCCCCTAATCCTAACCCGTACGCTAACGCTAACCCGCGCCCTCACACGTACGCTCCCCCTAAAGCGTTGTCGTACCCTCATCTGGACCCCAAACCGTCCCCGTCCCCTAACCCTAACCCTAGCCCGAAACCTAACCCTAACCCTTCCCGAAACCTCACCCTCACCCGTCCCCTAATCCTAACCCGTACGCTAACGCTAACCCACGCCCTCACACGTACGCTCCCCCTAAAGCGTTTTCGTACCCTCACCTGGACACTAAACCGTCCCCGTCCCCTAACCCTAACCCTAGCCCGAACCCTAATCCTAACCCTTCCCCGAAGGCTGACCCTCACCCGTCCCCTAATCCTAACCCGTACGCTAACGCTAACCCGCGCCCTGACATGTACGCTCCCCCTAAAGCGTTGTCGTACCCTCCCCTGGCCCCTAAACCGTCCCCGTCCCCTAACCCTAACCCTAGCCTGAACCCTAACCCTAAACCTTCCCCGAAGCCTGGCCCTTACCCATCCACTAATCCTAACCCGTACGCTAACGGTAACCCGCGCCCTCACATGTACGCTCCCCCTAAAGCGTTTTCGTACCCTCCCCTGGACCCTAAACCGTCCCCATCCCCTAACCATAACCCTAGCCCGAACCCTAACCCTAACCCTTCCCCGAAGCCTGACCCTCACCCGTCCCCTAATCCTAACCCGTATGCTAACGCTAACCCGCGCCCTCACACGTACGCTCCCCCTAAAGCGTTGTTGTACCCTCCCCTGGACCCTAAACCGTCCCCGTCCCCTAACCCTAACCCTAGCCCGAACCCTAACCCTAACCCTTCCCCGAAGCCTGACCCTCACCCGTCCCCTAATCCTAACCCGTACGCTAACGCTAACCCGCGCCCTCACACGTACGCTCCCCCTAAAGCGTTGTCGTACCCTCATCTGGACCCCAAACCGTCCCCGTCCCCTAACCCTAACCCTAACCCTAGCCCGAACCCTAACCCTAACCCTTCCCCGAAACCTCACCCTCACCCGTCCCCTAATCCTAACACGTACGCTAACGCTAACCCACGCCCTCACACGTACGCTCCCCCTAAAGCGTTTTCGTACCCTCACCTGGACCCTAAACCGTCCCCGTCCCCTAAACCTAACCCTAGCCCGAACCCTAATCCTAACCCTTCCCCGAAGCCTGACCCTCACCCGTCCCCTAATCCTAACCCGTACGCTAACGCTAACCCGCGCCCTCACATGTACGCTCCCCCTAAAGCGTTGTCGTACCCTCCCCTGGCCCCTAAACCGTCCCCGTCCCCTAACCCTAACCCTAGCCTGAACCCTAACCCTAAACCTTCCCCGAAGCCTGACCCTTACCCGTCCACTAATCCTAACCCGTACGCTAACGGTAACCCGCGCCCTCACACGTACGCTCCCCCTAAAGCGTTTTCGTACCCTCACCTGGACCCTAAACCGTCCCCGGCCCCTAACCCTAACCCTAGCCCGAACCCTAACCCTAACCCTTCCCCGAAGCCTGACCCTCACCCGTCCCCTAATCCTAACTCGTACGCTAACGCTAACCCGCGCCCTCACACGTACGCTCCCCTTAAAGCGTTGTTGTACCCTCCCCTGGACCCTAAACCGTCCCCGTCCCCTAACCCTAACCCTAGCCCGAACCCTAACCCTAACCCTTCCCCGAAGCCTGACCCTCACCCGTCCACTAATCCTAACCCGTACGCTAATGCTAACCCGCGCCCTCACACGTACGCTCCCCCTAAAGCGTTGTCGTACCCTCCCCTGGACCCTAAACCGTCCCCGTCCCCTAACCCTAACCCTAGCCCGAACCCTAGCCCTAACCCTTCCCCGAAGCCTGACCCTCACCCGTCCCCTAATCCTAACCCGTACGCTAATGCTAACCCGCGCCCTCACACGTACGCTCCCCCTAAAGCGTTGTCGTACCCTCCCCTGGACCCTAAACCGTCCCCGTCCCCTAAACCTAAACCTAGCCCGAACCCTAACCCTAACCCTTCCCCGAAGCCTGACCCTCACCCGTCCCCTAATCCTAACACGTACGCTAACGCTAACCCGCGCCCTCACATGTACGCTCCCCCTAAAGCGTTTTCGTACCCTCACCTGGACCCTAAACCGTCCCCGTCCCCTAACCCTAACCCTAGCCCGAAACCTAACCCTAACCCTTCCCCGAAGCCTGACCCTCACCCGTCCCCTAATCCTAACCCGTACGCTAACGCTAACCCGCGCCCTCACACGTACGCTCCCCCTAAAGCGTTGTCGTACCCTCATCTGGACCCTAAACCGTCCCCGTCCCCTAACCCTAACCCTAGCCCGAACCCTAACCCTAACCCTTCCCCGAAACCTCACCCTCACCCGTCCCCTAATCCTAACCCGTACGCTAACGCTAACCTATGCCCTCACACATATGCTCCCCCTAAAGCGTTGTCATACCCTCACCTGGACCCTAAACCGTCCCCGTCCCGTAACCCTAACCCTAGCCTTAACCCTAACCCTAACCGTTCCCCGAAGCCTGCCCCTCACCCGTCCCCTAATCCTATCCCGTACGCTAACGCTAACCCACGCCCTTAAATGTACGCTCGCCCTAAAGCGTTGTCGTACCCTCACCTGGACCCTAAACCGTCCCCGTCCCCTAACCCTAACCCTAGCCCGAACCCTAACCCTAACCCTTCCCCGAAGCCTGACCCTCACCCGTCCCCTAATCCTAACCCGTACGCTAACGCTAACCCGCGCCCTCACACGTACGCTCCCCCTAAAGCGTTTTCGTACCCTCACCTGGACCCTAAACCGTCCCCGTCCCCTAACCCTAACCCTAGCCCGAACCCTAACCCTAACCCTTCCCCGAAGCCTGACCCCCACCCGTCCCCTAATCTTAACCCATACGCTAACGCTAGCCCGCGCCCTCACACGTACGCTCCCCCTAAAGCGTTGTCGTACCCTCCCCTGGCCCCTAAACCGTCCCCGTCCCCTAACCCTAACCCTAGCCCGAACCCTAACCCTAACTCTTCCCCGAAGCCTGACCTTCACCCGTCCCCTAATCCTAACCCGTACGCTAACGCTAACACGCGCCCTCACACGTACGCTCCCCCTAAAGCGTTTTCGTACCCTCACCTGGACCCTAAACCGTCCCCGTCCCCTAACCCTAACCCTAGCCCGAACCCTAACCCTAAATCTTCCCCGAAGCCTGACCCTCACCCGTCCCCTAATCCTAACCCGTACGCTAACTCTAACCCGTGCCCTCACACGTACGCTCCCCCTAAAGCGTTGTCGTACCCTCACCTGGACCCTAAACCGTCCCCGTCCCCTAACCCTAACCCTAGCCCGAACCGTAACCCTAACCCTTCCCCGAAGCCTGACCCTCACCCGTCCCCTAATCCTAACCCGTACGCTAACGGTAACCCGCGCCCTCACACGTACGCTCCCCCTAAAGCGTTTTCGTACCCTCACCTCGACCCTAAACCGTCCCCGTCCCCTAACCCTAACCCTAGCCCGAACCCTAACCCTAACCCTTCCCCGAAGCCTGACCCCCACCCGTCCCCTAATCCTAACCCATACGCTAACGCTAACCCGCGCCCTCACATGTACGCTCCCCCTAAAGCGTTGTCGTACCCTCCCCTGGCCCCTAAACCGTCCCCGTCCCCTAACCCTAACCCTAGCCTGAACCCTAACCCTAACCCTTCCCCGAAGCCTGACCCTCACCCGTCCCCTAATCCTAACCCGTACGCTAACGCTAACCCGTGCCCTCACTCGTACACTCCCCCTAAAGTGTTGTCGTACCCTCACCTGGACCCTAAACCGTCCCCGTCCCATAACCCTAACCCTAGCCCGAAACCTAACCCTAACACTTCCCCGAAGCCTGACCCTCACCCGTCCCCTAATCCTAACCCGTATGCTAACGCTATCCCGCGCCCTCACAGGTACACTCCCCCTAAAGTGTTGTCGTACCCTCACCTGGACCCTAAACCGTCCCCGTCCCCTAACCCTAACCCTAGCCCGAACCCTAACCCTAACCCTTCCCCGAAGCCTGACCCTCACCCGTCCCCTAATCCTAACCCGTACGCTAACGCTAACCCGCGCCCTCACACGTACACTCCCCCTAAAGCGTTGTCGTACCCTCACCTGGACCCTAAACCGTCCCCGTCCCTTAACCCTAACCCTAGCCCGAACCCTAACCCTAACCCTTCCCCGAAGCCTCACCCTCAACCGTCCCCTAATCCTAACCCGTACGCTAACGCTAACCCTCGCCCTCACACGTACGCTCCCCCTATAGGGTTTTCGTACCCTCACCTGGACCCTAAACCGTCCCCGTCCCCTAACCCTAACCCTAGCCCGAACCCTAACCCTAACCCTACCCCGAAGCCTGACCCTCACCCGTCCCCTAATCCTAACCTGTACGCTAACGCTAACCCGCGCCCTCACATGTACGCTCCACCTAAAGCGTTGTCGTACCCTCCCCTGGACCCTAAACCGTCCCCGTCCGCTAACCCTAACCCTAGCCCGAACCCTAACCCTAAACCTTCCCCGAAGCCTTACCCTCACCCGTCCCCTAATCCTAACCCGTACGCGAACGCTAACCCGCGCCCTCACACGTACACTCCCCCTAAAGTGTTTTCGTACCCTCACCTGGACCCTGAACCGTCCCCGTCTGCTAACCCTAACCCTAGCCCGAACCCTAACCCTAACCCTTCCCCGAAGCCTGACCCTCACCCGTCCCCTAATCCTAACCCGTACGCTAACGCTAACCCGCGCGCTCACACGTACGCTCCCCCTAAAGCGTTGTCGTACCCTCACGTGGACCCTAAACCGTCCCCGGCCCCTAACCCTAACCCTAGCCCGAACCCTAACCCTAACACTTCCCCGAAGCCTGACCCTCACCCGTCCCCTAATCCTAACGCGTACGCTAACGCTAACCCGCGCCCTCACACGTACACTCCCCCTAAAGCGTTGTCGTACCCTCACCTGGACCCTAAACCGTCCCCGTCCCCTAACCCTAACCCTAGCCCGAACCCTAACCCTAACACTTCCCCGAAACCTGGTGCTCACCCGTCCCCTAATCCTAACCCGTACGCTAACGCTAACCCACGCCCTCACACGTATGCTCCCCCTAAAGCGTTGTCATACCCTCACCTGGACCCTAAACCGTCCCCGTCCCGTAACCCGAACCCTAGCCTTAACCCTAACCCTAACCGTTCCCCGAAGCCTGACCCTCACCCGTCCCCTAAGCCTAACCCGTACGCTTACGCTAACCCACGCCCTCAAATGTACGCTCGCCGTAAAGCGTTGTCGTACCCCCACCTGGACCCTAAACCGTCCCCGTCCCCTAACCCTAACCCTAGCCCGAACCCTAACCCTAACCCTTCCCCGAAGCCTGACCCTCACCCGTCCCCTAATCCTAACCCGTACGCTAACGCTAACCCGTGCCCTCACACGTACGCTCCCCCTAAAGCGTTTTCGTACCCTCACCTGGACCCTAAACCGTCCCCATCCCCTAACCCTAACCCTAGCCCGAACCCTAACCCTAACCCTTCCCCGAAGCCTGACCCCCACCCGTCCCCTAATCCTAACCCATACGCTAACGCTAACCCGCGCCTTCACACGTACGCTCCCCCTAAAGCGTTGTCGTACCCTCCCCTGGCCCCTAAACCGTCCCCGTCCCCTAACCTTAACGCTAGCCTGAACCCTAACCCTAACCCTTCCCCGAAGCCTGACCCTCACCCGTCCCCTAATCCTAACCCGTACGCTAACGCTAACCCGCGCCCTAACACGTACGGTCCCCCTAAAGCGTTTTCGTACCCTCCTCTGGACCCTAAACCGTCCCCATCCCCTAACCATAACCCTAGCCCGAACCCTAACCCTAACCCTTCCCCGAAGCCTGACCCTCACCCGTCCCCTAATCCTAACCCGTACGCTAACGCTAACCCGCGCCCTCACACGTACGCTCCCCCTAAAGCGTTGTCGTACCCTCCCCTGGACCCTAAACCGTCCCCGTCCCCTAACCCTAACCCTAGCCCGAAACCTAACCCTAACCCTTCTCCGAAGCCTGACCCTCACCCGTCCCCTAATCCTAACCCGTACGCTAACGCTAACCCGCGCCCTCACACGTACGCTCCACCTAAAGCGTTGTCGTACCCTCATCTGGACCCTAAACCGTCCCCGTCCCCTAACCCTAACCCTAGACCGAACCCTAACCCTAACCCTTCCCCGAAACCTCACCCTCACCCGTCCCCTAATCCTAACCCGTACGCTAACGCTAACCCACGCCCTCACACGTATGCTCCCCCTAAAGCGTTGTCATACCCTCACCTGGACCCTAAACCGTCCCCGTCCCGTAACCCTAACCCTAGCCTTAACCCTAACCCTAACCGTTCCCCGAAGCCTGACCCTCACCCGTCCCCTAATCCTAACCCGTACGCTAACGCTAACCCGCGCCCTCACACGTACGCTCCCCCTAAAGCGTTGTCGTACCCTCATCTGGACCCCAAACCGTCCCCGTCCCCTAACCCTAACCCTAGCCCGAAACCTAACCCTAACCCTTCCCGAAACCTCACCCTCACCCGTCCCCTAATCCTAACCCGTACGCTAACGCTAACCCACGCCCTCACACGTACGCTCCCCCTAAAGCGTTTTCGTACCCTTACCTGGACCCTAAAGCGTCCCCGTCCCCTAACCCTAACCCTAGCCCGAACCCTAATCCTAACCCTTCCCCGAAGGCTGACCCTCACCCGTCCCCTAATCCTAACCCGTACGCTAACGCTAACCCGCGCCCTGACATGTACGCTCCCCCTAAAGCGTTGTCGTACCCTCCCCTGGCCCCTAAACCGTCCCCGTTCCCTAACCCTAACCCTAGCCTGAACCCTAACCCTAAACCTTCCCCGAAGCCTGACCCTTACCCATCCACTAATCCTAACCCGTACGCTAACGGTAACCCGCGCCCTCACACGTACGCTCCCCCTAAAGCGTTTTCGTACCCTCCCCTGGACCCTAAACCGTCCCCGTCCCCTAGCCCTAACCCTAGCCCGAACCCTAACCCTAACCCTTCCCCGAAGCCTGACCCTCACCCGTCCCCTAATCCTAACCCGTACACTAACGCTAACCCGCGCCATCACACGTACGCTCCCCCTAAAGCATTGTCATACCCTCACCTGGACCCTAAACCGTCCCCGTCCCGTAACCCTAACCCTAGCCTTAACCCTAACCCTAACCGTTCCCCGAAGCCTGACCCTCACCCGTCCCCTAATCCTAACCCGTACGCTAATGCTAACCCACGTCCTAAAATGTACGCTCGCCCTAAAGCGTTGTCGTACCCTCACCTGGACCCTAAACCGTCCCCGTCCCCTAACCCTAACCCTAGCCCGAACCTTAACCCTAACCCTTCCCCGAAGCCTGACCCTCACCCGTCCCCTAATCCTAACCCGTATGCTAACGCTAACCCGCGCCCTCACACGTACGCTCCCCCTAAAGCGTTTTCGTACCCTCACCTGGACCCTAAACCGTCCCCGTCCCCTAACCCTAACCCTAGCCCGAACCCTAACCCTAACCCTTCTCCGAAGCCTGACCCCCACCCGTCCCCTAATCCTAACCCATACGCTAACGCTAACCCGCGCCCTCACACATACGCTCCCCCTAAAGCGTTGTCGTACCCTCCCCTGGCCCCTAAACCGTCCCCGTCCCCTAAACCTAACCCTAGCCTGAACCCTAACCCTAACCCTTCCCCGAAGCCTGACCCTCACCTGTCCCCTAATCCTAACCCGTACGCTAACGCTAACCCGCGCCCTCACACGTACGCTCCCCCTAAAGCGTTTTCGTACCCTCCCCTGGACCCTAAACCGTCCCCATCCCCTAACCATAACCTTAGCCCGAACCCTAACCCTCACCCTTCCCCGAAGCCTGACCCTCACCCGTCCCCTAATCCTAACCCGTACGCTAACGCTAACCCGCGCCCTCACACGTACGCTCCCCCTAAAGCGTTGTTGTACCCTCCCGTGGACCCTAAACCGTCCCCGTCCCCTAACCCTAACCCTAGCCCGAACCGTAACCCTAACCCTTCCCCGAAGCCTGACCCTCACCCGTCCCCTAATCCTAACCCGTACGCTAACGCTAACCCGCGCCCTCACACGTACACTCCCCCTAAAGCGTTGTCGTACCCTCACCTCGACCCTAAACCGTCCCCGTCCCCTAACCCTAACCCTAGCCCGAACCCTAACCCTAACCCTTCCCCGAAGCCTGACCCCCACCCGTCCCCTAATCCTAACCCGTACGCTAACGCTAACCCGCGCCCTCACACGTACGCTCCCCCTAAAGCGTTGTCGTACCCTCCCCTGGCCCCTAAACCGTCCCCGTCCCCTAACCCTAACCCTAGCCCGAACCCTAACCCTAACCCTTCCCCGAAGCCTGACCCTCACCCGTCCCCTAATCCTAACCCGTACGCTAACGCTAACCCGTGCCCTCACTCGTACACTCCCCCTGAAGTGTTGTCGTACCCTCACCTGGACCCTAAACCGTCCCCGTCCCATAACCCTAACCCTAGTCCGAAACCTAACCCTAACACTTCCCCGAAGCCTGACCCTCACCCGTCCCCTAATCCTAACCCGTATGCTAACGCTATCCCGCGCCCTCACAGGTACGCTCCCCCTAAAGTGTTGTCGTACCCTCACCTGGACCCTAAACCGTCCCCGTCCCCTAACCCTAACCCTAGCCCGAACCCTAACCCTAACCCTTCCCCGAAGCCTGACCCTCACCCGTCCCCTAATCCTAACCCGTACGCTAACGCTAACCCGCGCCCTCACACGTACACTCCCCCTAAAGCGTTGTCGTACCCTCACCTGGACCCTAAACCGTCCCCGTCCCTTAACCCTAACCCTAGCCCGAACCCTAACCCTAACCCTTCCCCGAAGCCTCACCCTCACCCGTCCCCTAATCCTAACCCGTACGCTAACGCTAACCCGCGCCCTCACACGTACGCTCCCCCTATAGGGTTTTCGTACCCTCACCTGGACCCTAAACCGTCCCCGTCCCCTAACCCTAACCCTAGCCCGAACCCTAACCCTAACCCTACCCCGAAGCCTGACCCTCACCCGTCCCCTAATCCTAACCTGTACGCTAACGCTAACCCGCGCCCTCACATGTACGCTCCACCTAAAGCGTTGTCGTACCCTCCCCTGGACCCTAAACCGTCCCCGTCCGCTAACCCTAACCCTAGCCCGAACCCTAACCCTAAACCTTCCCCGAAGCCTGACCCTCACCCGTCCCCTAATCCTAACCCGTACGCGAACGCTAACCCGCGCCCTCACACGTACACTCCCCCTAAAGTGTTGTCGTACCCTCACCTGGACCCTGAACCGTCCCCGTCTGCTAACCCTAACCCTAGCCCGAACCCTAACCCTAACCCTTCCCCGAAGCCTGACCCTTACCCGTCCCCTAATCCTAACCCGTACGCTAACGCTAACCCGCGCGCTCACACGTACGCTCCCCCTAAAGCGTTGTCGTACCCTCACGTGGACCCTAAACCGTCCCCGGCCCCTAACCCTAACCCTAGCCCGAACCCTAACCCTAACACTTCCCCGAAGCCTGACCCTCACCCGTCCCCTAATCCTAACGCGTACGCTAACGCTAACCCGCGCCCTCACACGTACACTCCCCCTAAAGCGTTGTCGTACCCTCACCTGGACCCTAAACCGTCCCCGTCCCCTAACCCTAACCCTAGCCCGAACCCTAACCCTAACACTTCCCCGAAACCTGGTGCTCACCCGTCCCCTAATCCTAACCCGTACGCTAACGCTAACCCACGCCCTCACACGTATGCTCCCCCTAAAGCGTTGTCATACCCTCACCTGGACCCTAAACCGTCCCCGTCCCGTAACCCGAACCCTAGCCTTAACCCTAACCCTAACCGTTCCCCGAAGCCTGACCCTCACCCGTCCCCTAAGCCTAACCCGTACGCGAACGCTAACCCGCGCCTTCACACGTACGCTCCCCCTAAAGCGTTGTCGTACCCTCCCCTGGCCCCTAAACCGTCCCCGTCCCCTAACCTTAACGCTAGCCTGAACCCTAACCCTAACCCTTCCCCGAAGCCTGACCCTCACCCGTCCCCTAATCCTAACCCGTACGCTAACGCTAACCCGCGCCCTAACACGTACGGTCCCCCTAAAGCGTTTTCGTACCCTCCTCTGGACCCTAAACCGTCCCCATCCCCTAACCATAACCCTAGCCCGAACCCTAACCCTAACCCTTCCCCGAAGCCTGACCCTCACCCGTCCCCTAATCCTAACCCGTACGCTAACGCTAACCCGCGCCCTCACACGTACGCTCCCCGTAAAGCGTTGTCGTACCCTCCCCTGGACCCTAAACCGTCCCCGTCCCCTAACCCTAACCCTAGCCCGAAACCTAACCCTAACCCTTCCCCGAAGCCTGACCCTCACCCGTCCCCTAATCCTAACCCGTACGCTAACGCTAACCCGCGCCCTCACACGTACGCTCCCCCTAAAGCGTTGTCGTACCCTCATCTGGACCCTAAACCGTCCCCGTCCCCTAACCCTAACCCTAGACCGAACCCTAACCCTAACCCTTCCCCGAAACCTCACCCTCACCCGTCCCCTAATCCTAACCCGTACGCTAACGCTAACCCACGCCCTCACACGTATGCTCCCCCTAAAGCGTTGTCATACCCTCACCTTGACCCTAAACCGTCCCCGTCCCGTAACCCTAACCCTAGCCTTAACCCTAACCCTAACCGTTCCCCGAAGCCTGACCCTCACCCGTCCCCTAATCCTAACCCGTACGCTAACGCTAACCCGCGCCCTCACACGTACGCTCCCCCTAAAGCGTTGTCGTACCCTCATCTGGACCCCAAACCGTCCCCGTCCCCTAACCCTAACCCTAGCCCGAAACCTAACCCTAACCCTTCCCGAAACCTCACCCTCACCAGTTCCCTAATCCTAACCCTAGCCTGAACCCTAACCCTAACCCTTCCCCGAAGCCTGACCCTCACCTGTCCCCTAATCCTAACCCGTACGCTAACGCTAACCCGCGCCCTCACACGTACGCTCCCCCTAAAGCGTTTTCGTACCCTCCCCTGGACCCTAAACCGTCCCCATCCCCTAACCATAACCTTAGCCCGAACCCTAACCCTCACCCTTCCCCGAAGCCTGACCCTCACCCGTCCCCTAATCCTAACCCGTACGCTAACGCTAACCCGCGCCCTCACACGTACGCTCCCCCTAAAGCGTTGTTGTACCCTCCCCTGGACCCTAAACCGTCCCCGTCCCCTAACCCTAACCCTAGCCCGAACCCTAACCCTAACCCTTCCCCGAAGCCTGACCCTCACCCGTCCCCTAATCCTAACCCGTACGCTAACGCTAACCCGCGCCCTCACACGTACACTCCCCCTAAAGCGTTGTCGTACCCTCCCCTGGACCCTAAACCGTCCCCGTCCCCTAACCCTAACCCTAGCCCGAACCCTAGCCCTAACCCTTCCTCGAAGCCTGACCCTCACCCGTCCCCTAATCCTAACCCGTACGCTAACGCTAACCCGCGCCCTCACACGTACGCTCCCCCTAAAGCGTTGTCGTACCCTCCCCTGGCCCCTAAACCGTCCCCGTCCCCTAACCCTAACCCTAGCCCGAACCCTAACCCTAACCCTTCCCCGAAGCCTGACCCTCACCCGTCCCCTAATCCTAACCCGTACGCTAACGCTAACCCGCGCCCTCACACGTACGCTCCCCCTAAAGCTTTGTCGTACACTCACCTGGACCCTAAACCGTCCCCGTCCCCTAACCCTAACCCTAGCCCGAACCCTAACCCTAACCCTTCCTCGAAGCCTGACCCTCACCCGTCCCCTAATCCTAACCCATACGCTAACGCTAACCCGCACCCTCACACATACGCTCCCACTAAAGCGTTGTCGTACCCTCACCTGGACCCTAAACCGTCCCCGTCCCCTAACCCTAACCCTAGCCCGAACCCTAACCCTAAACCTTCCCCGAAGCCTGACCCTCACCCGTCCCCTAATCCTAACCCGTACGCTAACGCTAACCCGCGCCCTCACACGTACACTCCCCCTAAAGTGTTGTCGTACCCTCACCTGGACCCTGAACCGTCCCCGTCCGCTAACCCTAACCCTAGCCCGAACCCTAACCCTAACCCTTCCCCGAAAACTGACCCTCACCCGTTCCCTAATACTAACCCGGACACTAACGCTAACCCACGCCCTTACACGTACGCTCCCCCTAAAGCTTTCTCATACCCTCACCTGGACCCTAAACCGTCCCCGTCCCCTAACCCTAACCCTAGCTTGAACCCTAACCCTAACGCTTCCCCGAAGCCTGACCCTCACCCGTCCCCTAATCCTAACCCGTACGCTAACGCTAACCCGCGCCCTCACACGTACGCTCCCCCTAAAGCGTTTTCGTACCCTCCCCTGGACCCTAAACCGTCCCCATCCCCTAACCCTAACCCTAGCCCGAACCCTAACCCTAACCCTTCCCCGAAGCCTGACCCTCACCCGTCCCCTAATCCTAACCCGTACGCTAACGCTAACCCGCGCCCTCACACGTACGCTCCCCCTAAAGCGTTGTCGTACGCTCATCTGGACCCTAAACCGTCCCCGTCCCATAACCCTAACCCTAGCCCTAACCCTAACCCTAACCCTTCCCCGAAGCCTGACCCTCACCCGTCCCCTAATCCTAACCCGTACGCTAACGTTAACCCGCGCCCTCACATGTACGCTCCCCCTAAAGCGTTGTCGTACCCTCCCCTGGCCCCTAAACCGTCCCCGTCCCCTAACCCTAACCCTAGCCTGAACCCTAACCCTAACTCTTCCCCGAAGCCTGACCCTCACCCGTCCCCTAATCCTAACCCGTACGCTAACGGTAACCCGCGCCCTCACACGTACGCTCCCCCTAAAGCGTTTTCGTACCCTCCCCTGGACCCTAAACCGTCCCCGTCCCCTAACCCTAACCCTAGCCCGAACCCTAGCCCTAACCCTTCCTCAAAGCCTGACCCTCACCCGTCCCCTAATCCTAACCCGTACGCTAACGCTAACCCGCGCCCTCACACGTACGCTCCCCCTAAAGCTTTGTCGTACCCTCACCTGGACCCTAAAGCGTCCCCGTCCCCTAATCCTAACCCTAGCCCGAACCCTAGCCCTAACTCTTCCTCGAAGCCTGACCCTTACCCGTCCCCTAATCCTAACCCATACGCTAACGCTAACCTGCACCCTCACACGTACGCTCCCCCTAAAGCGTTGTCGTACACTCACCTGGACCCTAAACCGTCCCCATCCCCTAACGCTAACCCTAGCCCGAACCCTAACCCTAACCCTTCCCCGAAGCCTGACCCTCACCCGTCCCCTAATCCTAACCCGTACGCTAACGCTATCCCGCGCCCTCACAGGTACGCTCCCCCTAAAGTGTTGTCGTACCCTCACCTGGACCCTAAACCGTCCCCGTCCCCTAACCCTAACCCTAGCCCGAACCCTAAACCTAACCCTACCCCGACGCCTGACCCTCACCCGTCCCCTAATCCTAACCTGTACGCTAACGCTAACCCGCGCCCTCACATGTACGCTCCCCCTAAAGCGTTGTCGTACCCTCCCCAGGACCCTAAACCGTCCCCGTCCGCTAACCCTAACCCTAGCCCGAACCCTAACCCTAAACCTTCCCCGAAGCCTGACCCTCACCCGTCCCCTAATCCTAACTCGTACGCTAACGCTAACCCGCGCCCTCACACGTACGCTCCCCCTAAAGCGTTGTTGTACCCTCCCCTGGACCCTAAACCGTCCCCGTCCCCTAACCCTAACCCTAGCCCGAACCCTAACCCTAACACTTCCCCGAAACCTGGCGCTCACCCGTCCCCTAATCCTAACCCGTACGCTAACGCTAACCCACGCCCTCACACGTATGCTCCCCCTAAAGCGTTGTCATACCCTCACCTTGACCCTAAACCGTCCCCGTCCCGTAACCCTAACCCTAGCCTTAACCCTAACCCTAACCGTTCCCCGAAGCCTGACCCTCACCCGTCCCCTAATCCTAAGCCGTACGCTTACGCTAACCCACGCCCTGAAATGTACGCTCGCCCTAAAGCGTTGTCGTACCCTCACCTGGACCCTAAACCGTCCCCGTCCCCTAACCCTAACCCTAGCCCGAACCCTAACCCTAACCCTTCCCCGAAGCCTGACCCTCACCCCTCCCCTAAACCTAACCCGTACGCTAACGCTAACCCGCGCCCTCACACGTACGCTCCCCCTAAAGCGTTGTCGTACCCTCCCCTGGCCCCTAAACCGTCCCCGTCCCCTAACCCTAACCCTAGCCCGAACCCTAACCCTAACTCTTCCCCGAAGCCTGACCTTCACCCGTCCCCTAATCCTAACCCGTACGCTAACGCTAACCCGCGCCCTCACACGTACGCTCCCCCTAAAGCGTTTTCGTACCCTCACCTGGACCCTAAACCGTCCCCGTCCCCTAACCCTAACCCTAGCCCGAACCCTAACCCTAACTCTTCCCCGAAGCCTGACCCTCACCCGTCCCCTAATCCTAACCCGTACGCTAACTCTAACCCGTGCCCTCACACGTACGCTCCCCCTAAAGCGTTGTCGTACCCTCACCTGGACCCTAAACCGTCCCCGTCCCCTAACCCTAACCCTAGCCCGAACCGTAACCCTAACCCTTCCCCGAAGCCTGACCCTCACCCGTACCCTAATCCTAACCCGTACGCTAACGCTAACCCGCGCCCTCACACGTACGCTCCCCCTAAAGCGTTTTCGTACCCTCACCTGGACCCTAAACCGTCCCCGTCCCCTAACCCTAACCCTAGCCCGAACCCTAACCCTAACCCTTCCCCGAAGCCTGACCCCCACCCGTCCCCTAATCCTAACCCATACGCTAACGCTAACCCGCGCCCTCACATGTACGCTCCCCCTAAAGCGTTGTCGTACCCTCCCCTGGCCCCTAAACCGTCCCCATCCCCTAACCCTAACCCTAGCCTGAACCCTAACCCTAACCCTTCCCCGAAGCCTGACCCTCACCCGTCCCCTAATCCTAACCCGTACGCTAACGCTAACCCGTGCCCTCACTCGTACACTCCCCCTAAAGTGTTGTCGTACCCTCACCTGGACCCTAAACCGTCCCCGTCCCATAACCCTAACCCTAGCCCGAAACCTAACCCTAACACTTCCCCGAAGCCTGACCCTCACCCGTCCCCTAATCCTAACCCGTATGCTAACGCTATCCCGCGCCCTCACAGGTACGCTCCCCCTAAAGTGTTGTCGTACCCTCACCTGGACCCTAAACCGTCCCCGTCCCCTAACCCTAACCCTAGCCCGAACCCTAACCCTAACCCTTCCCCGAAGCCTGACCCCCACCCGTCCCCGAATCCTAACCCATACGCTAACGCTAACCCGCGCCTTCACACGTACGCTCCCCCTAAAGCGTTGTCGTACCCTCCCCTGGCCCCTAAACGTCCCCGTACCCTAACCTTAACCCTAGCCTGAACCCTAACCCTAACCCTTCCCCGAAGCCTGACCCTCACCCGTCCCCTAATCCTAACCCGTACGCTAACGCTAACCCGCGCCCTCACACGTACGGTCCCCCTAAAGCGTTTTCGTACCCTCCTCTGGACCCTAAACCGTCCCCATGCCCTAACCATAACCCTAGCCCGAACCCTAACCCTAACCCTTCCCCGAAGCCTGACCCTCACCCGTCCCCTAATCCTAACCCGTACGCTAACGCTAACCCGCGCCCTCACACGTACGCTCCCCCTAAAGCGTTGTCGTACCCTCCCCTGGACCCTAAACCGTCCCCGTCCCCTAACCCTAACCCTAGCCCGAAACCTAACCCTAAACCTTCCCCGAAGCCTGACCCTCACCCGTCCCCTAATCCTAACCCGTACGCTAACGCTAACCCGCGCCCTCACACGTACGCTCCCCCTAAAGCGTTGTCGTACCCTCATCTGGACCCTAAACCGTCCCCGTCCCCTAACCCTAACCCTAGACCGAACCCTAACCCTAACCCTTCCCCGAAACCTCACCCTCACCCGTCCCCTAATCCTAACCCGTACGCTAACGCTAACCCACGCCCTCACACGTATGCTCCCCCTAAAGCGTTGTCATACCCTCACCTGGACCCTAAACCGTCCCCGTCCCGTAACCCTAACCCTAGCCTTAACCCTAACCCTAACCGTTCCCCGAAGCCTGACCCTCACCCGTCCCCTAATCCTAACCCGTACGCTAACGCTAACCCGCGCCCTCACACGTACGCTCCCCCTAAAGCGTTGTCGTACCCTCATCTGGACCCCAAACCGTCCCCGTCCCCTAACCCTAACCCTAGCCCGAAACCTAACCCTAACCCTTCCCGAAACCTCACCCTCACCCGTCCCCTAATCCTAACCCGTACGCTAACGCTAACCCACGCCCTCACACGTACGCTCCCCCTAAAGCGTTTTCGTACCCTCACCTGGACCCTAAACCGTCCCCGTCCCCTAACCCTAACCCTAGCCCGAACCCTAATCCTAACCCTTCCCCGAAGGCTGACCCTCACCCGTCCCCTAATCCTAACCCGTACGCTAACGCTAACCCGCGCCCTGACATGTACGCTCCCCCTAAAGCGTTGTCGTACCCTCCCCTGGCCCCTAAACCGTCCCCGTCCCCTAACCCTAACCCTAGCCTGAACCCTAACCCTAAACCTTCCCCGAAGCCTGACCCTTACCCATCCACTAATCCTAACCCGTACGCTAACGGTAACCCGCGCCCTCACACGTACGCTCCCCCTAAAGCGTTTTCGTACCCTCCCCTGGACCCTAAACCGTCCCCGTCCCCTAACCCTAACCCTAGCCCGAACCCTAACCCTAACCCTTCCCCGAAGCCTGACCCTCACCCGTCCCCTAATCCTAACCCGTACACTAACGCTAACCCGCGCCATCACACGTACGCTCCCCCTAAAGCGTTGTCATACCCTCACCTGGACCCTAAACCGTCCCCGTCCCGTAACCCTAACCCTAGCCTTAACCCTAACCCTAATTGTTCCCCGAAGCCTGACCCTCACCCGTCCCCTAATCCTAACCCGTACGCTAATGCTAACCCACGTCCTAAAATGTACGCTCGCCCTAAAGCGTTGTCGTACCCTCACCTGGACCCTAAACCGTCCCCGTCCCCTAACCCTAACCCTAGCCCGAACCCTAACCCTAACCCTTCCCCGAAGCCTGACCCTCACCCGTCCCCTAATCCTAACCCGTATGCTAACGCTAACCCGCGCCCTCACACGTACGCTCCCCCTAAAGCGTTTTCGTACCCTCACCTGGACCCTAAACCGTCCCCGTCCCCTAACCCTAACCCTAGCCCGAACCCTAACCCTAACCCTTCTCCGAAGCCTGACCCCCACCCGTCCCCTAATCCTAACCCATACGCTAACGCTAACCCGCGCCCTCACACATACGCTCCCCCTAAAGCGTTGTCGTACCCTCCCCTGGCCCCTAAACCGTCCCCGTCCCCTAAAACTAACCCTAGCCTGAACCCTAACCCTAACCCTTCCCCGAAGCCTGACCCTCACCTGTCCCCTAATCCTAACCCGTACGCTAACGCTAACCCGCGCCCTCACACGTACGCTCCCCCTAAAGCGTTTTCGTACCCTCCCCTGGACCCTAAACCGTCCCCATCCCCTAACCATAACCTTAGCCCGAACCCTAACCCTCACCCTTCCCCGAAGCCTGACCCTCACCCGTCCCCTAATCCTAACCCGTACGCTAACGCTAACCCGCGCCCTCACACGTACGCTCCCCCTAAAGCGTTGTTGTACCCTCCCCTGGACCCTAAACCGTCCCCGTCCCCTAACCCTAACCCTAGCCCGAACCCTAACCCTAACCCTTCCCCGAAGCCTGACCCTCACCCGTCCCCTAATCCTAACCCGTACGCTAACGCTAACCCGCGCCCTCACACGTACACTCCCCCTAAAGCGTTGTCGTACCCTCCCCTGGACCCTAAACCGTCCCCGTCCCCTAACCCTAACCCTAGCCCGAACCCTAGCCCTAACCCTTCCTCGAAGCCTGACCCTCACCCGTCCCCTAATCCTAACCCGTACGCTAACGCTAACCCGCGCCCTCACACGTACGCTCCCCCTAAAGCGTTGTCGTACCCTCCCCTGGACCCTAAACCGTCCCCGTCCCCTAACCCTAACCCTAGCCCGAACCCTAACCCTAACCCTTCCCCGAAGCCTGACCCTCACCCGTCCCCTAATCCTAACCCGTATGCTAACGCTAACCCGCGCCCTCACACGTACGCTCCCCCTAAAGCTTTGTCGTACACTCACCTGGACCCTAAACCGTCCCCGTCCCCTAAACCTAACCCTAGCCCGAACCCTAACCCTAACCCTTCCTCGAAGCCTGACCCTCACCCGTCCCCTAATCCTAACCCATACGCTAACGCTAACCCGCACCCTCACACATACGCTCCCACTAAAGCGTTGTCGTACCCTCACCTGGACCCTAAACCGTCCCCGTCCCCTAACCCTAACCCTAGCCCGAACCCTAACCCTAAACCTTCCCCGAAGCCTGACCCTCACCCGTCCCCTAATCCTAACCCGTACGCTAACGCTAACCCGCGCCCTCACACGTACACTCCCCCTAAAGTGTTGTCGTACCCTCACCTGGACCCTGAACCGTCCCCGTCCGCTAACCCTAACCCTAGCCCGAACCCTAACCCTAACCCTTCCCCGAAAACTGACCCTCACCCGTTCCCTAATACTAACCCGGACACTAACGCTAACCCACGCCCTTACACGTACGCTCCCCCTAAAGCTTTCTCATACCCTCACCTGGACCCTAAACCGTCCCCGTCCCCTAACCCTAACCCTAGCCCGAACCCTAAACCTAACCCTACCCCGACGCCTGACCCTCACCCGTCCCCTAATCCTAACCTGTACGCTAACGCTAACCCGCGCCCTCACATGTACGCTCCCCCTAAAGCGTTGTCGTACCCTCCCCTGGCCCCTAAACCGTCCCCGTCCGCTAACCCTAACCCTAGCCCGAACCCTAACCCTAAACCTTCCCCGAAGCCTGACCCTCACCCGTCCCCTAATCCTAACTCGTACGCTAACGCTAACCCGCGCCCTCACACGTACGCTCCCCCTAAAGCGTTGTTGTACCCTCCCCTGGACCCTAAACCGTCCCCGTCCCCTAACCCTAACCCTAGCCCGAACCCTAACCCTAACACTTCCCCGAAACCTGGCGCTCACCCGTCCCCTAATCCTAACCCGTACGCTAACGCTAACCCACGCCCTCACACGTATGCTCCCCCTAAAGCGTTGTCATACCCTCACCTGGACCCTAAACCGTCCCCGTCCCGTAACCCT
The DNA here is from genome assembly GCF_951394435.1 of Stenella coeruleoalba. Taxonomy (NCBI): domain Eukaryota; kingdom Metazoa; phylum Chordata; class Mammalia; order Artiodactyla; family Delphinidae; genus Stenella; species Stenella coeruleoalba. The sequence continues at coordinate 58,849 of NW_027646057.1, read as the reverse complement.
AACCCTAGCCTTAACCCTAACCCTAACCGTTCCCCGAAGCCTGACCCTCACCCGTCCCCTAATCCTAAGCCGTACGCTTACGCTAACCCACGCCCTCAAATGTACGCTCGCCCTAAAGCGTTGTCGTACCCTCACCTGGACCCTAAACCGTCCCCGTCCCCTAACCCTAACCCTAGCCCGAACCCTAACCCTAACCCTTCCCCGAAGCCTGACCCTCACCCCTCCCCTAATCCTAACCCGTACGCTAACGCTAACCCGCGCCCTCACACGTACGCTCCCCCTAAAGCGTTTTCGTACCCTCACCTGGACCCTAAACCGTCCCCGTCCCCTAACCCTAACCCTAGCCCAAACCCTAACCCTAACCCTTCCCCGAAGCCTGACCCCCACCCGTCCCCTAATCCTAACCCATACGCTAACGCTAACCCGCGCCCTCACACGTACGCTCCCCCTAAAGCATTGTCGTACCCTCCCCTGGCCCCTAAACCGTCCCCGTCCCCTAACCCTAACCCTAGCCTGAACCCTAACCCTAACCCTTCCCCGAAGCCTGACCCTCACCCGTCCCCTAATCCTAACCCGTACGCTAACGCTAACCCGCGCCCTCACATGTACACTCCCCCTAAAGTGTTGTCGTACCCTCACCTGGACCCTGAACCGTCCCCGTCCGCTAACCCTAACCCTAGCCCGAACCCTAACCCTAACCCTTCCCCGAAGCCTGACCCTCACCCGTCCCCTAATCCTAACCCGTACATTAACGCTAACCCGCGCCCTCACACGTACGCTCCCCCTAAAGCGTTGTCGTACCCTCACCTGGACCCTAAACCGTCCCCGGCCCCTAACCCTAACCCTAGCCCGAACCCTAACCCTAACCCTTCCCCGAAGCCTGACCCTCACACGTCCCCTAATCCTAACGCGTACGCTAACGCTAACCCGCGCCCTCACACGTACGCTCCCCCTAAAGCATTGTCGTACCCTCACCTGGACCCTGAACCGTCCCCGTCCCCTAACCCTAACCCTAGCCCGAACCCTAACCCTAACACTTCCCCAAAACCTGGCGCTCACCCGTCCCCTAATCCTAACCCGTACGCTAACGCTAACCCACGCCCTCACACGTATGCTCCCCCTAAAGCGTTGACATACCCTCACCTGGACCCTAAACCGTCCCCGTCCCGTAACCCTAACCCTAGCCTTAACCCTAACCCTAACCGTTCCCCGAAGCCTGACCCTCACCCGTCCCCTAATCCTAACCCGTACGCTAATGCTAACCCGCGCCCTCACACGTACGCTCCCCCTAAAGCGTTGTCGTACCCTCCCCTGGACCCTAAACCGTCCCCGTCCCCTAACCCTAAACCTAGCCCGAACCCTAACCCTAACCCTTCCCCGAAGCCTGACCCTCAACCGTCCCCTAATCCTAACCCGTACGCTAACGCTAACCCGCGCCCTCACACGTACGCTCCCCCTAAAGCGTTGTCGTACCCTCACCTGGACCCTAAACCGTCCCCGTCCCCTAACCCTAACCCTAGCCCGAACCCTAACCCTAACCCTTCCCCGAAGCCTGACCCTCACCCGTCCCCTAATCCTAACCCGTACGCTAACGTTAACCCGCGCCCTCACACGTACGCTCCCCCTAAAGCGTTGTCGTACCCTCACCTGGACCCTAAACCGTCCCCGTCCCCTAACCCTAACCCTAGCCCGAACCCTAACCCTAACCCTTCCCCGAAGCCTGACCCTCACCCGTCCCCTAATCCTAACCCGTACGCTAACGCTAACCCGCGCCCTCACACGTACGCTCCCCCTAAAGCGTTGTCGTACCCTCCCCTGGCCCCTAAACCGTCCCCGTCCCCTAACCCTAACCCTACCCTGAACCCTAACCCTAACCCTTCCCCGAAGCCTGACCCTCACCCGTCCCCTAATCCTAACCCGTACGCTAACGCTAACCTTTGCCCTCACTCGTACACTCCCCCTAAAGTGTTGTCGTACCCTCACCTGGACCCTAAACCGTCCCCGTCCCCTAACCCTAACCCTAGCCCGAAACCTAACCCTAACACTTCCCCGAAGCCTGAGCCTCACCCGTCCCCTAATCCTAACCCGTACGCTAACGCTATCCCGCGCCCTCACACGTACGCTCCCCCTAAAGCGTTGTCGTACCCTCACCTGGACCCTAAACCGTCCCCGTCCCCTAACCCTAACGCTAGCCCGAACCCTAACCCTAACACTTCCCCGAAGCCTGACCCTCACCCGTCCCCTAATCCTAACCCGTACGCTAACGCTAACCCGCGCCCTCACACGTACGCTCCCCCTAAAGCGTTGTCGTACCCTCACCTGGACCCTAAACCGTCCCCGTCCCCTAACCCTAACCCTAGCCCGAACCCTAACCCTAACCCTTCCCCGAAGCCTCAACCTCACCCGTCCCCTAATCCTAACCCGTACGCTAACGCTAACCCGCGCCCTCACACGTACGCTCCGCCTATAGCGTTTTCGTACCCTCACCTGGACCCTAAACCGTCTCCGTCCCCTAACCCTAACCCTAGCCCGAACCCTAACCCTAACCCTACCCCGACTCCTGACCCTCACCCGTCCCCTAATCCTAACCCGTACACTAACGCTAACCCGCGCCCTCACACGTACACTCCCCCTAAAGCATTGTCGTACCCTCCCCTGGACCCTAAACCGTCCCCGTCCCCTAACCCTAACCCTAGCCCGAACCCTAACCCTAACCCTTCCCCGAAGCCTGACCCTCACCCGTCCCCTAATCCTAACCCGTACACTAACGCTAACCCGCGCCCTCACACGTACGCTCCCCCTAAAGCGTTGTCATACCCTCACCTGGACCCTAAACCGTCCCCGTCCCGTAACCCTAACCCTAGCCTTAACCCTAACCCTAACTGTTCCCCGAAGCCTGACTCTCACCCGTCCCCTAATCCTAACCCGTACGCTAATGCTAACCCACGTCCTAAAATGTACGCTCGCCCTAAAGCGTTGTCGTACCCTCTCCTGGACCCTAAACCGTCCCCGTCCCCTAACCCTAACCCTAGCCCGAACCCTAACCCTAACCCTTCCCCGAAGACTGACCCTCACCCGTCCCCTAATCCTAACCCGTACGCTAACGCTAACCCGCGCCCTCACACGTACGCTCCCCCTAAAGCGTTGTCGTACCCTCATCTGGACCCTAAACCGTCCCCGTCCCCTAACCCTAACCCTAGCCCGAACCCTGACCCTAACCCTAATCCTAACCCTTCCCCGAAACCTCACCCTCACCCGTCCCCTAATCCTAACCCGTACGCTAACGCTAACCCACGCCCTCACACGTACGCTCCCCCTAAAGCGTTTTCGTACCCTCACCTGGACCCTAAACCGTCCCCGTCCCCTAACCCTAACCCTAGCCCGAACCCTAATCCTAACCCTTCCCCGAAGCCTGACCCTCACCCGTCCCCTAATCCTAACCCGTACACTAACGCTAACCCACGCCCTCACATGTACGCTCCCCCTAAAGCGTTGTGGTACCCTCCCCTGGACCCTAAACCGTCCCCGTCCCCTAACCCTAACCCTAGCCTGAACCCTAACCCTAAACCTTCCCCGAAGCCTGACCCTCACCCGTCCACTAATCCTAACCCGTACGCTAACGCTAACCCGCGCCCTCACACGTACGCTCCCCCTAAAGCGTTTTCGTACCCTCACCTGGACCCTAAACCGTCCCCGGCCCCTAACCCTAACCCTAGCCCGAACCCTAACCCTAACCCTTCCCCGAAGCCTGACCCTCACCCGTCCCCTAATCCTAACCCGTAAGCTAACGCTAACCCGCGCCCTCACACGTACGCTCCCCCTAAAGCGTTGTCATACCCTCCCCTGGACCCTAAACCGTCCCCGTCCCCTAACCCTAACCCTAGCCCGAACCCTAACCCTAACCCTTCCCCGAAGCCTGACCCTCACCCGTCCCCTAATCCTAACCTGTACACTAACGCTAACCCGCGCCCTCACACGTACGCTCCCCCTAAAGCGTTGTCGTACCCTCATCTGGACCCTAAACCGTCCCCGTCCCCTAACCCTAACCCTAGCCCGAACCGTAACCCTAACCCTTCCCCGAAACCTCACCCTCACCCGTCCCCTAATCCTAACCCGTACGCTAACGCTAAACCACGCCCTCACACGTATGCTCCCCCTAAAGCGTTGTCATACCCTCACCTGGACCCTAAACCGTCCCCGTCCCGTAACCCTAACCCTAGCCTTAACCCTAACCCTAACCCTTCCCCGAAGCCTGACCCTCACCCGTCCCCTAATCCTAACCCGTACGCTAACGCTAACCCACGCCCTCAAATGTACGCTCGCCCTAAAGCGTTGTCGTACCCTCACCTGGACCCTAAACCGTCCCCGTCCCCTAACCCTAACCCTAGCCCGAACCCTAACCCTAACCCTTCCCCGAAGCCTGACCCTCACCCGTCCCCTAATCCTAACCCGTACGCTAACGCTAACCCGCGCCCTCACACGTACGCTCCCCCTAAAGCTTTGTCGTACACTCACCTGGACCCTAAACCGTCCCCGTCCCCTAAACCTAACCCTAGCCCGAACCCTAACCCTAACCCTTCCTCGAAGCCTGACCCTCACCCGTCCCCTAATCCTAACCCATACGCTAACGCTAACCCGCACCCTCACACATACGCTCCCACTAAAGCGTTGTCGTACCCTCACCTGGACCCTAAACCGTCCCCGTCCCCTAACCCTAACCCTAGCCCGAACCCTAACCCTAAACCTTCCCCGAAGCCTGACCCTCACCCGTCCCCTAATCCTAACCCGTACGCTAACGCTAACCCGCGCCCTCACACGTACACTCCCCCTAAAGTGTTGTCGTACCCTCACCTGGACCCTGAACCGTCCCCGACCGCTAACCCTAACCCTAGCCCGAACCCTAAACCTAACCCTACCCCGACGCCTGACCCTCACCCGTCCCCTAATCCTAACCTGTACGCTAACGCTAACCCGCGCCCTCACATGTACGCTCCCCCTAAAGCGTTGTCGTACCCTCCCCTGGCCCCTAAACCGTCCCCGTCCGCTAACCCTAACCCTAGCCCGAACCCTAACCCTAAACCTTCCCCGAAGCCTGACCCTCACCCGTCCCCTAATCCTAACTCGTACGCTAACGCTAACCCGCGCCCTCACACGTACGCTCCCCCTAAAGCGTTGTTGTACCCTCCCCTGGACCCTAAACCGTCCCCGTCCCCTAACCCTAACCCTAGCCCGAACCCTAACCCTAACACTTCCCCGAAACCTGGCGCTCACCCGTCCCCTAATCCTAACCCGTACGCTAACGCTAACCCACGCCCTCACACGTATGCTCCCCCTAAAGCGTTGTCATACCCTCACCTGGACCCTAAACCGTCCCCGTCCCGTAACCCTAACCCTAGCCTTAACCCTAACCCTAACCGTTCCCCGAAGCCTGACCCTCACCCGTCCCCTAATCCTAAGCCGTACGCTTACGCTAACCCACGCCCTCAAATGTACGCTCGCCCTAAAGCGTTGTCGTACCCTCACCTGGACCCTAAACCGTCCCCGTCCCCTAACCCTAACCCTAGCCCGAACCCTAACCCTAACCCTTCCCCGAAGCCTGACCCTCACCCCTCCCCTAATCCTAACCCGTACGCTAACGCTAACCCACGCCCTCACACGTACGCTCCCCCTAAAGCGTTTTCGTACCCTCACCTGGACCCTAAACCGTCCCCGTCCCCTAACCCTAACCCTAGCCCAAACCCTAACCCTAACCCTTCCCCGAAGCCTGACCCCCACCCGTCCCCTAATCCTAACCCATACGCTAACGCTAACCCGCGCCCTCACACGTACGCTCCCCCTAAAGCATTGTCGTACCCTCCCCTGGCCCCTAAACCGTCCCCGTCCCCTAACCCTAACCCTAGCCTGAACCCTAACCCTAACCCTTCCCCGAAGCCTGACCCTCACCCGTCCCCTAATCCTAACCCGTACGCTAACGCTAACCCGCGCCCTCACATGTACACTCCCCCTAAAGTGTTGTCGTACCCTCACCTGGACCCTGAACCGTCCCCGTCCGCTAACCCTAACCCTAGCCTGAACCCTAACCCTAACCCTTCCCCGAAGCCTGACCCTCACCCGTCCCCTAATCCTAACCCGTACGCTAACGCTAACCCGCGCCCTCACACGTACGCTCCCCCTAAAGCGTTGTCGTACCCTCACCTGGACCCTAAACCGTCCCCGTCTCCTAACCCTAGCCCGAACCCTAACCCTAACCCTTCCCCGAAGCCTCACCCTCACCCGTCCCCTAATCCTAACCCGTACGCTAACGCTAACCCGCGCCCTCACACGTACGCTCCGCCTATAGCGTTTTCGTACCCTCACCTGGACCCTAAACCGTCTCCGTCCCCTAACCCTAACCCTAGCCCGAACCCTAACCCTAACCCTACCCCGACTCCTGACCCTCACCCGTCCCCTAATCCTAACCCGTACACTAACGCTAACCCGCGCCCTCACACGTACACTCCCCCTAAAGCATTGTCGTACCCTCCCCTGGACCCTAAACCGTCCCCGTCCCCTAACCCTAACCCTAGCCCGAACCCTAACCCTAACCCTTCCCCGAAGCCTGACCCTCACCCGTCCCCTAATCCTAACCCGTACACTAACGCTAACCCGCGCCCTCACACGTACGCTCCCCCTAAAGCGTTGTCATACCCTCACCTGGACCCTAAACCGTCCCCGTCCCGTAACCCTAACCCTAGCCTTAACCCTAACCCTAACTGTTCCCCGAAGCCTGACTCTCACCCGTCCCCTAATCCTAACCCGTACGCTAATGCTAACCCACGTCCTAAAATGTACGCTCGCCCTAAAGCGTTGTCGTACCCTCTCCTGGACCCTAAACCGTCCCCGTCCCCTAACCCTAACCCTAGCCCGAACCCTAACCCTAACCCTTCCCCGAAGACTGACCCTCACCCGTCCCCTAATCCTAACCCGTACGCTAACGCTAACCCGCGCCCTCACACGTACGCTCCCCCTAAAGCGTTGTCGTACCCTCATCTGGACCCTAAACCGTCCCCGTCCCCTAACCCTAACCCTAGCCCGAACCCTGACCCTAACCCTAATCCTAACCCTTCCCCGAAACCTCACCCTCACCCGTCCCCTAATCCTAACCCGTACGCTAACGCTAACCCACGCCCTCACACGTACGCTCCCCCTAAAGCGTTTTCGTACCCTCACCTGGACCCTAAACCGTCCCCGTCCCCTAACCCTAACCCCAGCCCGAACCCTAATCCTAACCCTTCCCCGAAGCCTGACCCTCACCCGTCCCCTAATCCTAACCCGTACACTAACGCTAACCCACGCCCTCACATGTACGCTCCCCCTAAAGCGTTGTGGTACCCTCCCCTGGACCCTAAACCGTCCCCGTCCCCTAACCCTAACCCTAGCCTGAACCCTAACCCTAAACCTTCCCCGAAGCCTGACCCTCACCCGTCCACTAATCCTAACCCGTACGCTAACGCTAACCCGCGCCCTCACACGTACGCTCCCCCTAAAGCGTTTTCGTACCCTCACCTGGACCCTAAACCGTCCCCGGCCCCTAACCCTAACCCTAGCCCGAACCCTAACCCTAACCCTTCCCCGAAGCCTGACCCTCACCCGTCCCCTAATCCTAACCCGTACGCTAACGCTAACCCGCGCCCTCACACGTACGCTCCCCCTAAAGCGTTGTCATACCCTCCCCTGGACCCTAAACCGTCCCCGTCCCCTAACCCTAACCCTAGCCCGAACCCTAACCCTAACCCTTCCCCGAAGCCTGACCCTCACCCGTCCCCTAATCCTAACCTGTACACTAACGCTAACCCGCGCCCTCACACGTACGCTCCCCCTAAAGCGTTGTCGTACCCTCATCTGGACCCTAAACCGTCCCCGTCCCCTAACCCTAACCCTAGCCCGAACCGTAACCCTAACCCTTCCCCGAAACCTCACCCTCACCCGTCCCCTAATCCTAACCCGTACGCTAACGCTAAACCACGCCCTCACACGTATGCTCCCCCTAAAGCGTTGTCATACCCTCACCTGGACCCTAAACCGTCCCCGTCCCGTAACCCTAACCCTAGCCTTAACCCTAACCCTAACCCTTCCCCGAAGCCTGACCCTCACCCGTCCCCTAATCCTAACCCGTACGCTAACGCTAACCCACGCCCTCAAATGTACGCTCGCCCTAAAGCGTTGTCGTACCCTCACCTGGACCCTAAACCGTCCCCGTCCCCTAACCCTAACCCTAGCCCGAACCCTAATCCTAACCCTTCCCCGAAGCCTGACCCTCACCCGTCCCCTAATCCTAACCCGTACGCTAACGCTAACCCGCGCCCTCACACGTACGCTCCCCCTAAAGCGTTTTCGTACCCTCACCTGGACCCTAAACCGTCCCCGTCCCCTAACCCTAACCCTAGCCCGAACCCTAACCCTAACCCTTCCCCGAAGCCTGACCCCCACCCGTCCCCTAATCCTAACCCATACGCTAACGCTAACCCGCGCACTCACACGTACGCTCCCCCTAAAGCGTTGTCGTACCCTCCTCTGGCCCCTAAACAGTCCCCGTCCCCTAACCCTAACCCTAGCCTGAACCCTAACCCTAACCCTTCCCCGAAGCCTGACCCTCACCCGTCCCCTAATCCTAACCCGTACGCTAACGCTAACCCGCGCCCTCACACGTACGCTCCCCCTAAAGCGTTTTCGTACCCTCCCCTGGACCCTAAACCGTCCCCATCCCCTAACCATAACCCTAGCCCGAACCCTAACCCTAACCCTTCCCCGAAGCCTGACCCTCACCCGTCCCCTAATCCTAACCCGTACGCTAACGCTAACCCGCGCCCTCACACGTACGCTCCCCCTAAAGCTTTCTCATACCCTCACCTGGACCCTAAACCATCCCCGTCCCCTAACCCTAACCCTAGCCCGAACCCTAATCCTAACCCTTCCCCGAAGCCTGACCCTCACCCGTCCCCTAATCCTAACCCGTACACTAACGCTAACCCACGCCCTCACATGTACGCTCCCCCTAAAGCGTTCTCGTACCCTCCCCTGGCCCCTAAACCGTCCCCGTCCCCTAACCCTAACCCTAGCCTGAACCCTAACCCTAAACCTTCCCCGAAGCCTGACCCTCACCCGTCCACTAATCCTAACCCGTACGCTAACGCTAACCCGCGCCCTCACACGTACGCTCCCCCTAAAGCGTTTTCGTACCCTCACCTGGACCCTAAACCGTCCCCGGCACCTAACCCTAACCCTAGCCCGAACCCTAACCCTAACCCTTCCCCGAAGCCTGACCCTCACCCGTCCCCTAATCCTAACTCGTACGCTAACGCTAACCCGCGCCCTCACACGTACGCTCCCCCTAAAGCGTTGTTGTACCCTCCCTTGGACCCTAAACCGTCCCCGTCCCCTAACCCTAACCCTAGCCCGAACCCTAACCCTAACCCTTCCCCGAAGCCTGACCCTCACCCGTCCCCTAATCCTAACCAGTACGCTAACGCTAACCCGCGCCCTCACACGTACGCTCCCCCTAAAGCGTTGTCGTACCCTCCCCTGGACCCTAAACCGTCCCCGTCCCCTAACCCTAACCCTAGCCCGAACCCTAGCCCTAACCCTTCCTCGAAGCCTGACCCTCACCCGTCCCCTAATCCTAACCCGTACGCTAACGCTAACCCGCGCCCTCACACGTACGCTCCCCCTAAAGCGTTGTCGTACCCTCCCCTGGACCCTAAACTGTCCCCGTCCCCTAACCCTAACCCTAGCCCGAACCCTAACCCTAACCCTTCCCCGAAGCCTGACCCTCACCCGTCCCCTAATCCTAACCCGTACGCTAACGCTAACCCGCGCCCTCACACGTACGCTCCCCCTAAAGCTTTGTCGTACACTCACCTGGACCCTAAACCGTCCCCATCCCCTAACCCTAACCCTAGCCCGAAACCTAACCCTAACCCTTCCCCGAAACCTGACCCTCACCCGTCCCCTAATCCTAACCCGTACGCTAACGCTAACCCGCGCCCTCACACGTACGCTCCCCCTAAAGCGTTGTCGTACGCTCATCTGGACCCTAAACCGTCCCCGTCCCATAACCCTAACCCTAGCCCGAACCGTAACCCTAACCCTTCCCCGAAGCCTGACCCTCACCCGTCCCCTAATCCTAACCCATACGCTAACGCTAACCCGCGCCCTCACATGTACGCTCCCCCTAAAGCGTTGTCGTACCCTCCCCTGGCCCCTAAACCGTCCCCGTCCCCTAACCCTAACCCTAGCCTGAACCCTAACCCTAACTCTTCCCCGAAGCCTGACCCTCACCCGTCCCCTAATCCTAACCCGTACGCTAACGGTAACCCGCGCCCTCACACGTACGCTCCCCCTAAAGCGTTTTCGTACCCTCACCTGGACCCTAAACCGTCCCCGTCCCCTAACCCTAACCCTAGCCCGAACCCTAACCCTAACCCTTCCCCGAAGCCTGACCCTCACCCGTCCCCTAATCCTAACCTGTACGCTAACGCTAACCCGTGCCCTCACACGTACGCTCCCCTTAAAGCGTTGTTGTACCCTTCCCTGGACCCTAAACCGTCCCCGTCCCCTAACCCTAACCCTAGCCCGAACCCTAACCCTAACCCTTCCCCGAAGCCTGACCCTCACTCGTCCCCTAATCCTAACCCGTACGCTAACGCTAACCCGCGCCCTCACACGTACGCTCCCCCTAAAGCGTTGTGGTACCCTCCCCTGGACCCTAAACCGTCCCCATCCCCTAACCCTAACCCTAGCCCGAACCCTAGCCCTAACACTTCCTCGAAGCCTGACCCTCACCCGTCCCCTAATCCTAACCCATATGCTAACGCTAACCTGCACCCTCACACGTACGCTCCCCCTAAAGCGTTGTCATACCCTCACCTGGACCCTAAACCGTCCCCGTCCCCGTTCCCTAACCCTAGCCCGAACCCTAACCCTAAACCTTCCCCGAAGCCTGACCCTCTCTCGTCCCCTAATCCTAACCCGTACGCTAACGCTAACCTGTGCCCTCACTCGTACACTCCCCCTAAAATGTTGTCGTACCCTCACCTGGACCCTAAACCGTCCCCGTCCCTTAATCCTAACCCTAGCCCGAACCCTAGCCCTAACCCTTCCTCGAAGCCTGACCCTCACCCGTCCGCTAATCCTAACCCGTACGCTAACGCTAACCCGCGCCCTCACACGTACGCTCCGCCTATAGCGTTTTCGTACCATCACCTGGACCCTAAACCGTCTCCGTCCCCTAACCCTAACCCTAGCCCGAACCCTAACCCTAACCCTACCCCGACTCCTGACCCTCACCCGTCCCTTAATCCTAACCTGTACGCTAACGCTAACCCGCGCCCTCACATGTACGCTCCCCCTAAAGCGTTGTCGTACCCTCCCCTGGCCCCTAAACCGTCCCCGTCCGCTAACCCTAACCCTAGCCCGAACCCTAACCCTAAACCTTCCCCGAAGCCTGACCCTCACCCGTCCCCTAATCCTAACCCGTACGCTAACGCTAACCCGCGCCCTCACACGTACACTACCCCTAAAGCATTGTCGTACCCTCCCCTGGACCCTAAACCGTCCCCGTCCCCTAACCCTAACCCTAGCCCGAACCCTAACCCTAACCCTTCCCCGAAGCCTGACCCTCACCCGTCCCCTAATCCTAACCCGTACACTAACGCTAACCCGCGCCCTCACACGTACGCTCCCCCTAAAGCGTTGTCATACCCTCACCTGGACCCTAAACCGTCCCCGTCCCGTAACCCTAACCCTAGCCTTAACCCTAACCCTAACTGTTCCCCGAAGCCTGACCCTCACCCGTCCCCTAATCCTAACCCGTACGCTAATGCTAACCCACGTCCTAAAATGTACGCTCGCCCTAAAGCGTTGTCGTACCCTCACCTGGACCCTAAACCGTCCCCGTCCCCTAACCCTAACCCTAGCCCGAACCCTAACCCTAACCCTTCCCCGAAGCCTGACCCTCACCCGTCCCCTAATCCTAACCCGTATGCTAACGCTAACCCGCGCCCTCACACGTACGCTCCCCCTAAAGCGTTTTCGTACCCTCACCTGGACCCTAAACCGTCCCCGTCCCCTAACCCTAACCCTAGCCCGAACCCTAACCCTAACCCTTCTCCGAAGCCTGACCCCCACCCGTCCCCTAATCCTAACCCATACGCTAACGCTAACCCGCGCCCTCACACGTACGCTCCCCCTAAAGCGTTGTCGTACCCTCCCCTGGCCCCTAAACCGTCCCCGTCCCCTAACCCTAACCCTAGCCTGAACCCTAACCCTAACCCTTCCCCGAAGCCTGACCCTCACCTGTCCCCTAATCCTAACCCGTACGCTAACGCTAACCCGCGCCCTCACACGTACGCTCCCCCTAAAGCGTTTTCGTACCCTCCCCTGGACCCTAAACCGTCCCCATCCCCTAACCATAACCTTAGCCCGAACCCTAACCCTCACCCTTCCCCGAAGCCTGACCCTCACCCGTCCCCTAATCCTAACCCGTACGCTAACACTAACCCGCGCCCTCACACGTACGCTCCCCCTAAAGCGTTGTTGTACCCTCCCCTGGACCCTAAACCGTCCCCGTCCCCTAACCCTAACCCTAGCCCGAACCCTAACCCTAACCCTTCCCCGAAGCCTGACCCTCACCCGTCCCCTAATCCTAACCCGTACGCTAACGCTAACCCGCGCCCTCACACGTACGCTCCCCCTAAAGCTTTGTCGTACACTCACCTGGACCCTAAACCGTCCCCGTCCCCTAACCCTAACCCTAGCCCGAAACCTAACCCTAACCCTTCCCCGAAGCCTGACCCTCACCCGTCCCCTAATCCTAACCCGTACGCTAACGCTAACCCGCGCCCTCACACGTACGCTCCCCCTAAAGCTTTGTCGTACACTCACCTGGACCCTAAACCGTCCCCGTCCCCTAACCCTAACCCTAGCCCGAACCCTAACCCTAACCCTTCCTCGAAGCCTGACCTTCACCCGTCCCCTAATCCTAACCCATACGCTAACGCTAACCCGCACCCTCACACATACGCTCCCACTAAAGCGTTGTCGTACCCTCACCTGGACCCTAAACCGTCCCCGTCCCCTAACCCTAACCCTAGCCCGAACCCTAACCCTAAACCTTCCCCGAAGCCTGACCCTCACCCGTCCCCTAATCCTAACCCGTACGCTAACGCTAACCCGCGCCCTCACACGTACACTCCCCCTAAAGTGTTGTCGTACCCTCACCTGGACCCTGAACCGTCCCCGTCCGCTAACCCTAACCCTAGCCCGAACCCTAACCCTAACCCTTCCCCGAAACCTGACCCTCACCCGTTCCCTAATACTAACCCGGACACTAACGCTAACCCACGCCCTTACACGTACGCTCCCCCTAAAGCTTTCTCATACCCTCACCTGGACCCTAAACCGTCCCCGTCCCCTAACCCTAACCCTAGCCTGAACCCTAACCCTAACTCTTCCCCGAAGCCTGACCTTCACCCGTCCCCTAATCCTAACCCGTACGCTAATGCTAACCCGCGCCCTCACATGTACGCTCCCCCTAAAGCGTTTTCGTACCCTCACCTGGACCCTAAACCGTCCCCGTCCCCTAACCCTAACCCTAGCCCGAACCCTAACCCTAACCCTTCCCCGAAGCCTGACCCTCACCCGTCCCCTAATCCTAACCCGTACGCTAACTCTAACCCGTGCCCTCACACGTACGCTCCCCCTAAAGCGTTGTCGTACCCTCACCTGGACCCTAAACCGTCCCCGTCCCCTAACCCTAACCCTAGCCCGAACCGTAACCCTAACCCTTCCCCGAAGCCTGACCCTCACCCGTCCCCTAATCCTAACCCGTACGCTAACGCTAACCCGCGCCCTCACACGTACGCTCCCCCTAAAGCGTTTTCGTACCCTCACCTGGACCCTAAACCGTCCCCGTCCCCTAACCCTAACCCTAGCCCGAACCCTAACCCTAACCCTTCCCCGAAGCCTGACCCCCACCCGTCCCCTAATCCTAACCCATACGCTAACGCTAACCCGCGCCCTCACATGTACGCTCCCCCTAAAGCGTTGTCGTACCCTCCCCTGGCCCCTAAACCGTCCCCGTCCCCTAACCCTAACCCTAGCCTGAACCCTAACCCTAACACTTCCCCGAAGCCTGACCCTCACCCGTCCCCTAATCCTAACCCGTACGCTAACGCTAACCCGTGCCCTCACTCGTACACTCCCCCTAAAGTGTTGTCGTACCCTCACCTGGACCCTAAACCGTCCCCGTCCCATAACCCTAACCCTAGCCCGAAACCTAACCCTAACACTTCCCCGAAGCCTGACCCTCACCCGTCCCCTAATCCTAACCCGTATGCTAACGCTATCCCGCGCCCTCACAGGTACGCTCCCCCTAAAGTGTTGTCGTACCCTCACCTGGACCCTAAACCGTCCCCGTCCCCTAACCCTAACCCTAGCCCGAACCCTAACCCTAACCCTTCCCCGAAGCCTGACCCTCACCCGTCCCCTAATCCTAACCCGTACGCTAACGCTAACCCGCGCCCTCACACGTACACTCCCCCTAAAGCGTTGTCGTACCCTCACCTGGACCCTAAACCGTCCCCGTCCCTTAACCCTAACCCTAGCCCGAACCCTAACCCTAACCCTTCCCCGAAGCCTCACCCTCACCCGTCCCCTAATCCTAACCCGTACGCTAATGCTAACCCGCGCCCTCACACGTACGCTCCCCCTATAGGGTTTTCGTACCCTCACCTGGACCCTAAACCGTCCCCGTCCCCTAACCCTAACCCTAGCCCGAACCCTAACCCTAACCCTACCCCGAAGCCTGACCCTCACCCGTCCCCTAATCCTAACCTGTACGCTAACGCTAACCTGCGCCCTCACATGTACGCTCCACCTAAAGCGTTGTCGTACCCTCCCCTGGACCCTAAACCGTCCCCGTCCGCTAACCCTAACCCTAGCCCGAACCCTAACCCTAAACCTTCCCCGAAGCCTGACCCTCACCCGTCCCCTAATCCTAACCCGTACGCGAACGCTAACCCGCGCCCTCACACGTACACTCCCCCTAAAGTGTTGTCGTACCCTCACCTGGACCCTGAACCGTCCCCGTCTGCTAACCCTAACCCTAGCCCGAACCCTAACCCTAACCCTTCCCCGAAGCCTGACCCTCACCCGTCCCCTAATCCTAACCCGTACGCTAACGCTAACCCGCGCGCTCACACGTACGCTCCCCCTAAAGCGTTGTCGTACCCTCACGTGGACCCTAAACCGTCCCCGGCCCCTAACCCTAACCCTAGCCCGAACCCTAACCCTAACACTTCCCCGAAGCCTGACCCTCACCCGTCCCCTAATCCTAACGCGTACGCTAACGCTAACCCGCGCCCTCACACGTACACTCCCCCTAAAGCGTTGTCGTACCCTCACCTGGACCCTAAACCGTCCCCGTCCCCTAACCCTAACCCTAGCCCGAACCCTAACCCTAACACTTCCCCGAAACCTGGCGCTCACCCGTCCCCTAATCCTAACCCGTACGCTAACGCTAACCCACGCCCTCACACGTATGCTCCCCCTAAAGCGTTGTCATACCCTCACCTGGACCCTAAACCGTCCCCGTCCCGTAACCCGAACCCTAGCCTTAACCCTAACCCTAACCGTTCCCCGAAGCCTGACCCTCACCCGTCCCCTAAGCCTAACCCGTACGCTTACGCTAACCCACGCCCTCAAATGTACGCTCGCCGTAAAGCGTTGTCGTACCCCCACCTGGACCCTAAACCGTCCCCGTCCCCTAACCCTAACCCTAGCCCGAACCCTAACCCTAACCCTTCCCCGAAGCCTGACCCTCACCCGTCCCCTAATCCTAACCCGTACGCTAACGCTAACCCGCGCCCTCACACGTACGCTCCCCCTAAAGCGTTTTCGTACCCTCACCTGGACCCTAAACCGTCCCCATCCCCTAACCCTAACCCTAGCCCGAACCCTAACCCTAACCCTTCCCCGAAGCCTGACCCCCACCCGTCCCCTAATCCTAACCCATACGCTAACGCTAACCCGCGCCTTCACACGTACGCTCCCCCTAAAGCGTTGTCGTACCCTCCCCTGGCCCCTAAACCGTCCCCGTCACCTAACCTTAACCCTAGCCTGAACCCTAACCCTAACCCTTCCCCGAAGCCTGACCCTCACCCGTCCCCTAATCCTAACCCGTACGCTAACGCTAACCCGCGCCCTCACACGTACGGTCCCCCTAAAGCGTTTTCGTACCCTCCTCT
Organism: Stenella coeruleoalba; assembly: GCF_951394435.1. Classification (NCBI taxonomy): domain Eukaryota; kingdom Metazoa; phylum Chordata; class Mammalia; order Artiodactyla; family Delphinidae; genus Stenella; species Stenella coeruleoalba. The sequence continues at coordinate 42,566 of NW_027646057.1, read as the reverse complement.
GGACCCTAAACCGTCCCCATCCCCTAACCATAACCCTAGCCCGAACCCTAACCCTAACCCTTCCCCGAAGCCTGACCCTCACCCGTCCCCTAATCCTAACCCGTACGCTAACGCTAACCCGCGCCCTCACACGTACGCTCCCCCTAAAGCGTTGTCGTACCCTCCCCTGGACCCTAAACCGTCCCCGTCCCCTAACCCTAACCCTAGCCCGAAACCTAACCCTAACCCTTCCCCGAAGCCTGACCCTCACCCGTCCCCTAATCCTAACCCGTACGCTAACGCTAACCCGCGCCCTCACACGTACGCTCCCCCTAAAGCGTTGTCGTACCCTCATCTGGACCCTAAACCGTCCCCGTCCCCTAACCCTAACCCTAGACCGAACCCTAACCCTAACCCTTCCCCGAAACCTCACCCTCACCCGTCCCCTAATCCTAACCCGTACGCTAACGCTAACCCACGCCCTCACACGTATGCTCCGCCTAAAGCGTTGTCATACCCTCACCTGGACCCTAAACCGTCCCCGTCCCGTAACCCTAACCCTAGCCTTAACCCTAACCCTAACCGTTCCCCGAAGCCTGACCCTCACCCGTCCCCTAATCCTAACCCGTACGCTAACGCTAACCCGCGCCCTCACACGTACGCTCCCCCTAAAGCGTTGTCGTACCCTCATCTGGACCCCAAACCGTCCCCGTCCCCTAACCCTAACCCTAGCCCGAAACCTAACCCTAACCCTTCCCGAAACCTCACCCTCACCCGTCCCCTAATCCTAACCCGTACGCTAACGCTAACCCACGCCCTCACACGTACGCTCCCCCTAAAGCGTTTTCGTACCCTCACCTGGACACTAAACCGTCCCCGTCCCCTAACCCTAACCCTAGCCCGAACCCTAATCCTAACCCTTCCCCGAAGGCTGACCCTCACCCGTCCCCTAATCCTAACCCGTACGCTAACGCTAACCCGCGCCCTGACATGTACGCTCCCCCTAAAGCGTTGTCGTACCCTCCCCTGGCCCCTAAACCGTCCCCGTCCCCTAACCCTAACCCTAGCCTGAACCCTAACCCTAAACCTTCCCCGAAGCCTGGCCCTTACCCATCCACTAATCCTAACCCGTACGCTAACGGTAACCCGCGCCCTCACATGTACGCTCCCCCTAAAGCGTTTTCGTACCCTCCCCTGGACCCTAAACCGTCCCCATCCCCTAACCATAACCCTAGCCCGAACCCTAACCCTAACCCTTCCCCGAAGCCTGACCCTCACCCGTCCCCTAATCCTAACCCGTATGCTAACGCTAACCCGCGCCCTCACACGTACGCTCCCCCTAAAGCGTTGTTGTACCCTCCCCTGGACCCTAAACCGTCCCCGTCCCCTAACCCTAACCCTAGCCCGAACCCTAACCCTAACCCTTCCCCGAAGCCTGACCCTCACCCGTCCCCTAATCCTAACCCGTACGCTAACGCTAACCCGCGCCCTCACACGTACGCTCCCCCTAAAGCGTTGTCGTACCCTCATCTGGACCCCAAACCGTCCCCGTCCCCTAACCCTAACCCTAACCCTAGCCCGAACCCTAACCCTAACCCTTCCCCGAAACCTCACCCTCACCCGTCCCCTAATCCTAACACGTACGCTAACGCTAACCCACGCCCTCACACGTACGCTCCCCCTAAAGCGTTTTCGTACCCTCACCTGGACCCTAAACCGTCCCCGTCCCCTAAACCTAACCCTAGCCCGAACCCTAATCCTAACCCTTCCCCGAAGCCTGACCCTCACCCGTCCCCTAATCCTAACCCGTACGCTAACGCTAACCCGCGCCCTCACATGTACGCTCCCCCTAAAGCGTTGTCGTACCCTCCCCTGGCCCCTAAACCGTCCCCGTCCCCTAACCCTAACCCTAGCCTGAACCCTAACCCTAAACCTTCCCCGAAGCCTGACCCTTACCCGTCCACTAATCCTAACCCGTACGCTAACGGTAACCCGCGCCCTCACACGTACGCTCCCCCTAAAGCGTTTTCGTACCCTCACCTGGACCCTAAACCGTCCCCGGCCCCTAACCCTAACCCTAGCCCGAACCCTAACCCTAACCCTTCCCCGAAGCCTGACCCTCACCCGTCCCCTAATCCTAACTCGTACGCTAACGCTAACCCGCGCCCTCAAACGTACGCTCCCCTTAAAGCGTTGTTGTACCCTCCCCTGGACCCTAAACCGTCCCCGTCCCCTAACCCTAACCCTAGCCCGAACCCTAACCCTAACCCTTCCCCGAAGCCTGACCCTCACCCGTCCACTAATCCTAACCCGTACGCTAATGCTAACCCGCGCCCTCACACGTACGCTCCCCCTAAAGCGTTGTCGTACCCTCCCCTGGACCCTAAACCGTCCCCGTCCCCTAACCCTAACCCTAGCCCGAACCCTAGCCCTAACCCTTCCCCGAAGCCTGACCCTCACCCGTCCCCTAATCCTAACCCGTACGCTAATGCTAACCCGCGCCCTCACACGTACGCTCCCCCTAAAGCGTTGTCGTACCCTCCCCTGGACCCTAAACCGTCCCCGTCCCCTAAACCTAAACCTAGCCCGAACCCTAACCCTAACCCTTCCCCGAAGCCTGACCCTCACCCGTCCCCTAATCCTAACACGTACGCTAACGCTAACCCGCGCCCTCACATGTACGCTCCCCCTAAAGCGTTTTCGTACCCTCACCTGGACCCTAAACCGTCCCCGTCCCCTAACCCTAACCCTAGCCCGAAACCTAACCCTAACCCTTCCCCGAAGCCTGACCCTCACCCGTCCCCTAATCCTAACCCGTACGCTAACGCTAACCCGCGCCCTCACACGTACGCTCCCCCTAAAGCGTTGTCGTACCCTCATCTGGACCCTAAACCGTCCCCGTCCCCTAACCCTAACCCTAGCCCGAACCCTAACCCTAACCCTTCCCCGAAACCTCACCCTCACCCGTCCCCTAATCCTAACCCGTACGCTAACGCTAACCTATGCCCTCACACATATGCTCCCCCTAAAGCGTTGTCATACCCTCACCTGGACCCTAAACCGTCCCCGTCCCGTAACCCTAACCCTAGCCTTAACCCTAACCCTAACCGTTCCCCGAAGCCTGCCCCTCACCCGTCCCCTAATCCTATCCCGTACGCTAACGCTAACCCACGCCCTTAAATGTACGCTCGCCCTAAAGCGTTGTCGTACCCTCACCTGGACCCTAAACCGTCCCCGTCCCCTAACCCTAACCCTAGCCCGAACCCTAACCCTAACCCTTCCCCGAAGCCTGACCCTCACCCGTCCCCTAATCCTAACCCGTACGCTAACGCTAACCCGCGCCCTCACACGTACGCTCCCCCTAAAGCGTTTTCGTACCCTCACCTGGACCCTAAACCGTCCCCGTCCCCTAACCCTAACCCTAGCCCGAACCCTAACCCTAACCCTTCCCCGAAGCCTGACCCCCACCCGTCCCCTAATCTTAACCCATACGCTAACGCTAGCCCGCGCCCTCACACGTACGCTCCCCCTAAAGCGTTGTCGTACCCTCCCCTGGCCCCTAAACCGTCCCCGTCCCCTAACCCTAACCCTAGCCCGAACCCTAACCCTAACTCTTCCCCGAAGCCTGACCTTCACCCGTCCCCTAATCCTAACCCGTACGCTAACGCTAACACGCGCCCTCACACGTACGCTCCCCCTAAAGCGTTTTCGTACCCTCACCTGGACCCTAAACCGTCCCCGTCCCCTAACCCTAACCCTAGCCCGAACCCTAACCCTAAATCTTCCCCGAAGCCTGACCCTCACCCGTCCCCTAATCCTAACCCGTACGCTAACTCTAACCCGTGCCCTCACACGTACGCTCCCCCTAAAGCGTTGTCGTACCCTCACCTGGACCCTAAACCGTCCCCGTCCCCTAACCCTAACCCTAGCCCGAACCGTAACCCTAACCCTTCCCCGAAGCCTGACCCTCACCCGTCCCCTAATCCTAACCCGTACGCTAACGGTAACCCGCGCCCTCACACGTACGCTCCCCCTAAAGCGTTTTCGTACCCTCACCTCGACCCTAAACCGTCCCCGTCCCCTAACCCTAACCCTAGCCCGAACCCTAACCCTAACCCTTCCCCGAAGCCTGACCCCCACCCGTCCCCTAATCCTAACCCATACGCTAACGCTAACCCGCGCCCTCACATGTACGCTCCCCCTAAAGCGTTGTCGTACCCTCCCCTGGCCCCTAAACCGTCCCCGTCCCCTAACCCTAACCCTAGCCTGAACCCTAACCCTAACCCTTCCCCGAAGCCTGACCCTCACCCGTCCCCTAATCCTAACCCGTACGCTAACGCTAACCCGTGCCCTCACTCGTACACTCCCCCTAAAGTGTTGTCGTACCCTCACCTGGACCCTAAACCGTCCCCGTCCCATAACCCTAACCCTAGCCCGAAACCTAACCCTAACACTTCCCCGAAGCCTGACCCTCACCCGTCCCCTAATCCTAACCCGTATGCTAACGCTATCCCGCGCCCTCACAGGTACGCTCCCCCTAAAGTGTTGTCGTACCCTCACCTGGACCCTAAACCGTCCCCGTCCCCTAACCCTAACCCTAGCCCGAACCCTAACCCTAACCCTTCCCCGAAGCCTGACCCTCACCCGTCCCCTAATCCTAACCCGTACGCTAACGCTAACCCGCGCCCTCACACGTACACTCCCCCTAAAGCGTTGTCGTACCCTCACCTGGACCCTAAACCGTCCCCGTCCCTTAACCCTAACCCTAGCCCGAACCCTAACCCTAACCCTTCCCCGAAGCCTCACCCTCAACCGTCCCCTAATCCTAACCCGTACGCTAACGCTAACCCTCGCCCTCACACGTACGCTCCCCCTATAGGGTTTTCGTACCCTCACCTGGACCCTAAACCGTCCCCGTCCCCTAACCCTAACCCTAGCCCGAACCCTAACCCTAACCCTACCCCGAAGCCTGACCCTCACCCGTCCCCTAATCCTAACCTGTACGCTAACGCTAACCCGCGCCCTCACATGTACGCTCCACCTAAAGCGTTGTCGTACCCTCCCCTGGACCCTAAACCGTCCCCGTCCGCTAACCCTAACCCTAGCCCGAACCCTAACCCTAAACCTTCCCCGAAGCCTTACCCTCACCCGTCCCCTAATCCTAACCCGTACGCGAACGCTAACCCGCGCCCTCACACGTACACTCCCCCTAAAGTGTTGTCGTACCCTCACCTGGACCCTGAACCGTCCCCGTCTGCTAACCCTAACCCTAGCCCGAACCCTAACCCTAACCCTTCCCCGAAGCCTGACCCTCACCCGTCCCCTAATCCTAACCCGTACGCTAACGCTAACCCGCGCGCTCACACGTACGCTCCCCCTAAAGCGTTGTCGTACCCTCACGTGGACCCTAAACCGTCCCCGGCCCCTAACCCTAACCCTAGCCCGAACCCTAACCCTAACACTTCCCCGAAGCCTGACCCTCACCCGTCCCCTAATCCTAACGCGTACGCTAACGCTAACCCGCGCCCTCACACGTACACTCCCCCTAAAGCGTTGTCGTACCCTCACCTCGACCCTAAACCGTCCCCGTCCCCTAACCCTAACCCTAGCCCGAACCCTAACCCTAACACTTCCCCGAAACCTGGTGCTCACCCGTCCCCTAATCCTAACCCGTACGCTAACGCTAACCCACGCCCTCACACGTATGCTCCCCCTAAAGCGTTGTCATACCCTCACCTGGACCCTAAACCGTCCCCGTCCCGTAACCCGAACCCTAGCCTTAACCCTAACCCTAACCGTTCCCCGAAGCCTGACCCTCACCCGTCCCCTAAGCCTAACCCGTACGCTTACGCTAACCCACGCCCTCAAATGTACGCTCGCCGTAAAGCGTTGTCGTACCCCCACCTGGACCCTAAACCGTCCCCGTCCCCTAACCCTAACCCTAGCCCGAACCCTAACCCTAACCCTTCCCCGAAGCCTGACCCTCACCCGTCCCCTAATCCTAACCCGTACGCTAACGCTAACCCGTGCCCTCACACGTACGCTCCCCCTAAAGCGTTTTCGTACCCTCACCTGGACCCTAAACCGTCCCCATCCCCTAACCCTAACCCTAGCCCGAACCCTAACCCTAACCCTTCCCCGAAGCCTGACCCCCACCCGTCCCCTAATCCTAACCCATACGCTAACGCTAACCCGCGCCTTCACACGTACGCTCCCCCTAAAGCGTTGTCGTACCCTCCCCTGGCCCCTAAACCGTCCCCGTCCCCTAACCTTAACGCTAGCCTGAACCCTAACCCTAACCCTTCCCCGAAGCCTGACCCTCACCCGTCCCCTAATCCTAACCCGTACGCTAACGCTAACCCGCGCCCTAACACGTACGGTCCCCCTAAAGCGTTTTCGTACCCTCCTCTGGACCCTAAACCGTCCCCATCCCCTAACCATAACCCTAGCCCGAACCCTAACCCTAACCCTTCCCCGAAGCCTGACCCTCACCCGTCCCCTAATCCTAACCCGTACGCTAACGCTAACCCGCGCCCTCACACGTACGCTCCCCCTAAAGCGTTGTCGTACCCTCCCCTGGACCCTAAACCGTCCCCGTCCCCTAACCCTAACCCTAGCCCGAAACCTAACCCTAACCCTTCTCCGAAGCCTGACCCTCACCCGTCCCCTAATCCTAACCCGTACGCTAACGCTAACCCGCGCCCTCACACGTACGCTCCACCTAAAGCGTTGTCGTACCCTCATCTGGACCCTAAACCGTCCCCGTCCCCTAACCCTAACCCTAGACCGAACCCTAACCCTAACCCTTCCCCGAAACCTCACCCTCACCCGTCCCCTAATCCTAACCCGTACTCTAACGCTAACCCACGCCCTCACACGTATGCTCCCCCTAAAGCGTTGTCATACCCTCACCTGGACCCTAAACCGTCCCCGTCCCGTAACCCTAACCCTAGCCTTAACCCTAACCCTAACCGTTCCCCGAAGCCTGACCCTCACCCGTCCCCTAATCCTAACCCGTACGCTAACGCTAACCCGCGCCCTCACACGTACGCTCCCCCTAAAGCGTTGTCGTACCCTCATCTGGACCCCAAACCGTCCCCGTCCCCTAACCCTAACCCTAGCCCGAAACCTAACCCTAACCCTTCCCGAAACCTCACCCTCACCCGTCCCCTAATCCTAACCCGTACGCTAACGCTAACCCACGCCCTCACACGTACGCTCCCCCTAAAGCGTTTTCGTACCCTTACCTGGACCCTAAAGCGTCCCCGTCCCCTAACCCTAACCCTAGCCCGAACCCTAATCCTAACCCTTCCCCGAAGGCTGACCCTCACCCGTCCCCTAATCCTAACCCGTACGCTAACGCTAACCCGCGCCCTGACATGTACGCTCCCCCTAAAGCGTTGTCGTACCCTCCCCTGGCCCCTAAACCGTCCCCGTTCCCTAACCCTAACCCTAGCCTGAACCCTAACCCTAAACCTTCCCCGAAGCCTGACCCTTACCCATCCACTAATCCTAACCCGTACGCTAACGGTAACCCGCGCCCTCACACGTACGCTCCCCCTAAAGCGTTTTCGTACCCTCCCCTGGACCCTAAACCGTCCCCGTCCCCTAGCCCTAACCCTAGCCCGAACCCTAACCCTAACCCTTCCCCGAAGCCTGACCCTCACCCGTCCCCTAATCCTAACCCGTACACTAACGCTAACCCGCGCCATCACACGTACGCTCCCCCTAAAGCATTGTCATACCCTCACCTGGACCCTAAACCGTCCCCGTCCCGTAACCCTAACCCTAGCCTTAACCCTAACCCTAACCGTTCCCCGAAGCCTGACCCTCACCCGTCCCCTAATCCTAACCCGTACGCTAATGCTAACCCACGTCCTAAAATGTACGCTCGCCCTAAAGCGTTGTCGTACCCTCACCTGGACCCTAAACCGTCCCCGTCCCCTAACCCTAACCCTAGCCCGAACCTTAACCCTAACCCTTCCCCGAAGCCTGACCCTCACCCGTCCCCTAATCCTAACCCGTATGCTAACGCTAACCCGCGCCCTCACACGTACGCTCCCCCTAAAGCGTTTTCGTACCCTCACCTGGACCCTAAACCGTCCCCGTCCCCTAACCCTAACCCTAGCCCGAACCCTAACCCTAACCCTTCTCCGAAGCCTGACCCCCACCCGTCCCCTAATCCTAACCCATACGCTAACGCTAACCCGCGCCCTCACACATACGCTCCCCCTAAAGCGTTGTCGTACCCTCCCCTGGCCCCTAAACCGTCCCCGTCCCCTAAACCTAACCCTAGCCTGAACCCTAACCCTAACCCTTCCCCGAAGCCTGACCCTCACCTGTCCCCTAATCCTAACCCGTACGCTAACGCTAACCCGCGCCCTCACACGTACGCTCCCCCTAAAGCGTTTTCGTACCCTCCCCTGGACCCTAAACCGTCCCCATCCCCTAACCATAACCTTAGCCCGAACCCTAACCCTCACCCTTCCCCGAAGCCTGACCCTCACCCGTCCCCTAATCCTAACCCGTACGCTAACGCTAACCCGCGCCCTCACACGTACGCTCCCCCTAAAGCGTTGTTGTACCCTCCCGTGGACCCTAAACCGTCCCCGTCCCCTAACCCTAACCCTAGCCCGAACCGTAACCCTAACCCTTCCCCGAAGCCTGACCCTCACCCGTCCCCTAATCCTAACCCGTACGCTAACGCTAACCCGCGCCCTCACACGTACACTCCCCCTAAAGCGTTGTCGTACCCTCACCTCGACCCTAAACCGTCCCCGTCCCCTAACCCTAACCCTAGCCCGAACCCTAACCCTAACCCTTCCCCGAAGCCTGACCCCCACCCGTCCCCTAATCCTAACCCGTACGCTAACGCTAACCCGCGCCCTCACACGTACGCTCCCCCTAAAGCGTTGTCGTACCCTCCCCTGGCCCCTAAACCGTCCCCGTCCCCTAACCCTAACCCTAGCCCGAACCCTAACCCTAACCCTTCCCCGAAGCCTGACCCTCACCCGTCCCCTAATCCTAACCCGTACGCTAACGCTAACCCGTGCCCTCACTCGTACACTCCCCCTGAAGTGTTGTCGTACCCTCACCTGGACCCTAAACCGTCCCCGTCCCATAACCCTAACCCTAGTCCGAAACCTAACCCTAACACTTCCCCGAAGCCTGACCCTCACCCGTCCCCTAATCCTAACCCGTATGCTAACGCTATCCCGCGCCCTCACAGGTACGCTCCCCCTAAAGTGTTGTCGTACCCTCACCTGGACCCTAAACCGTCCCCGTCCCCTAACCCTAACCCTAGCCCGAACCCTAACCCTAACCCTTCCCCGAAGCCTGACCCTCACCCGTCCCCTAATCCTAACCCGTACGCTAACGCTAACCCGCGCCCTCACACGTACACTCCCCCTAAAGCGTTGTCGTACCCTCACCTGGACCCTAAACCGTCCCCGTCCCTTAACCCTAACCCTAGCCCGAACCCTAACCCTAACCCTTCCCCGAAGCCTCACCCTCACCCGTCCCCTAATCCTAACCCGTACGCTAACGCTAACCCGCGCCCTCACACGTACGCTCCCCCTATAGGGTTTTCGTACCCTCACCTGGACCCTAAACCGTCCCCGTCCCCTAACCCTAACCCTAGCCCGAACCCTAACCCTAACCCTACCCCGAAGCCTGACCCTCACCCGTCCCCTAATCCTAACCTGTACGCTAACGCTAACCCGCGCCCTCACATGTACGCTCCACCTAAAGCGTTGTCGTACCCTCCCCTGGACCCTAAACCGTCCCCGTCCGCTAACCCTAACCCTAGCCCGAACCCTAACCCTAAACCTTCCCCGAAGCCTGACCCTCACCCGTCCCCTAATCCTAACCCGTACGCGAACGCTAACCCGCGCCCTCACACGTACACTCCCCCTAAAGTGTTGTCGTACCCTCACCTGGACCCTGAACCGTCCCCGTCTGCTAACCCTAACCCTAGCCCGAACCCTAACCCTAACCCTTCCCCGAAGCCTGACCCTTACCCGTCCCCTAATCCTAACCCGTACGCTAACGCTAACCCGCGCGCTCACACGTACGCTCCCCCTAAAGCGTTGTCGTACCCTCACGTGGACCCTAAACCGTCCCCGGCCCCTAACCCTAACCCTAGCCCGAACCCTAACCCTAACACTTCCCCGAAGCCTGACCCTCACCCGTCCCCTAATCCTAACGCGTACGCTAACGCTAACCCGCGCCCTCACACGTACACTCCCCCTAAAGCGTTGTCGTACCCTCACCTGGACCCTAAACCGTCCCCGTCCCCTAACCCTAACCCTAGCCCGAACCCTAACCCTAACACTTCCCCGAAACCTGGTGCTCACCCGTCCCCTAATCCTAACCCGTACGCTAACGCTAACCCACGCCCTCACACGTATGCTCCCCCTAAAGCGTTGTCATACCCTCACCTGGACCCTAAACCGTCCCCGTCCCGTAACCCGAACCCTAGCCTTAACCCTAACCCTAACCGTTCCCCGAAGCCTGACCCTCACCCGTCCCCTAAGCCTAACCCGTACGCGAACGCTAACCCGCGCCTTCACACGTACGCTCCCCCTAAAGCGTTGTCGTACCCTCCCCTGGCCCCTAAACCGTCCCCGTCCCCTAACCTTAACGCTAGCCTGAACCCTAACCCTAACCCTTCCCCGAAGCCTGACCCTCACCCGTCCCCTAATCCTAACCCGTACGCTAACGCTAACCCGCGCCCTAACACGTACGGTCCCCCTAAAGCGTTTTCGTACCCTCCTCTGGACCCTAAACCGTCCCCATCCCCTAACCATAACCCTAGCCCGAACCCTAACCCTAACCCTTCCCCGAAGCCTGACCCTCACCCGTCCCCTAATCCTAACCCGTACGCTAACGCTAACCCGCGCCCTCACACGTACGCTCCCCGTAAAGCGTTGTCGTACCCTCCCCTGGACCCTAAACCGTCCCCGTCCCCTAACCCTAACCCTAGCCCGAAACCTAACCCTAACCCTTCCCCGAAGCCTGACCCTCACCCGTCCCCTAATCCTAACCCGTACGCTAACGCTAACCCGCGCCCTCACACGTACGCTCCCCCTAAAGCGTTGTCGTACCCTCATCTGGACCCTAAACCGTCCCCGTCCCCTAACCCTAACCCTAGACCGAACCCTAACCCTAACCCTTCCCCGAAACCTCACCCTCACCCGTCCCCTAATCCTAACCCGTACGCTAACGCTAACCCACGCCCTCACACGTATGCTCCCCCTAAAGCGTTGTCATACCCTCACCTTGACCCTAAACCGTCCCCGTCCCGTAACCCTAACCCTAGCCTTAACCCTAACCCTAACCGTTCCCCGAAGCCTGACCCTCACCCGTCCCCTAATCCTAACCCGTACGCTAACGCTAACCCGCGCCCTCACACGTACGCTCCCCCTAAAGCGTTGTCGTACCCTCATCTGGACCCCAAACCGTCCCCGTCCCCTAACCCTAACCCTAGCCCGAAACCTAACCCTAACCCTTCCCGAAACCTCACCCTCACCAGTCCCCTAATCCTAACCCTAGCCTGAACCCTAACCCTAACCCTTCCCCGAAGCCTGACCCTCACCTGTCCCCTAATCCTAACCCGTACGCTAACGCTAACCCGCGCCCTCACACGTACGCTCCCCCTAAAGCGTTTTCGTACCCTCCCCTGGACCCTAAACCGTCCCCATCCCCTAACCATAACCTTAGCCCGAACCCTAACCCTCACCCTTCCCCGAAGCCTGACCCTCACCCGTCCCCTAATCCTAACCCGTACGCTAACGCTAACCCGCGCCCTCACACGTACGCTCCCCCTAAAGCGTTGTTGTACCCTCCCCTGGACCCTAAACCGTCCCCGTCCCCTAACCCTAACCCTAGCCCGAACCCTAACCCTAACCCTTCCCCGAAGCCTGACCCTCACCCGTCCCCTAATCCTAACCCGTACGCTAACGCTAACCCGCGCCCTCACACGTACACTCCCCCTAAAGCGTTGTCGTACCCTCCCCTGGACCCTAAACCGTCCCCGTCCCCTAACCCTAACCCTAGCCCGAACCCTAGCCCTAACCCTTCCTCGAAGCCTGACCCTCACCCGTCCCCTAATCCTAACCCGTACGCTAACGCTAACCCGCGCCCTCACACGTACGCTCCCCCTAAAGCGTTGTCGTACCCTCCCCTGGCCCCTAAACCGTCCCCGTCCCCTAACCCTAACCCTAGCCCGAACCCTAACCCTAACCCTTCCCCGAAGCCTGACCCTCACCCGTCCCCTAATCCTAACCCGTACGCTAACGCTAACCCGCGCCCTCACACGTACGCTCCCCCTAAAGCTTTGTCGTACACTCACCTGGACCCTAAACCGTCCCCGTCCCCTAACCCTAACCCTAGCCCGAACCCTAACCCTAACCCTTCCTCGAAGCCTGACCCTCACCCGTCCCCTAATCCTAACCCATACGCTAACGCTAACCCGCACCCTCACACATACGCTCCCACTAAAGCGTTGTCGTACCCTCACCTGGACCCTAAACCGTCCCCGTCCCCTAACCCTAACCCTAGCCCGAACCCTAACCCTAAACCTTCCCCGAAGCCTGACCCTCACCCGTCCCCTAATCCTAACCCGTACGCTAACGCTAACCCGCGCCCTCACACGTACACTCCCCCTAAAGTGTTGTCGTACCCTCACCTGGACCCTGAACCGTCCCCGTCCGCTAACCCTAACCCTAGCCCGAACCCTAACCCTAACCCTTCCCCGAAAACTGACCCTCACCCGTTCCCTAATACTAACCCGGACACTAACGCTAACCCACGCCCTTACACGTACGCTCCCCCTAAAGCTTTCTCATACCCTCACCTGGACCCTAAACCGTCCCCGTCCCCTAACCCTAACCCTAGCTTGAACCCTAACCCTAACGCTTCCCCGAAGCCTGACCCTCACCCGTCCCCTAATCCTAACCCGTACGCTAACGCTAACCCGCGCCCTCACACGTACGCTCCCCCTAAAGCGTTTTCGTACCCTCCCCTGGACCCTAAACCGTCCCCATCCCCTAACCCTAACCCTAGCCCGAACCCTAACCCTAACCCTTCCCCGAAGCCTGACCCTCACCCGTCCCCTAATCCTAACCCGTACGCTAACGCTAACCCGCGCCCTCACACGTACGCTCCCCCTAAAGCGTTGTCGTACGCTCATCTGGACCCTAAACCGTCCCCGTCCCATAACCCTAACCCTAGCCCTAACCCTAACCCTAACCCTTCCCCGAAGCCTGACCCTCACCCGTCCCCTAATCCTAACCCGTACGCTAACGTTAACCCGCGCCCTCACATGTACGCTCCCCCTAAAGCGTTGTCGTACCCTCCCCTGGCCCCTAAACCGTCCCCGTCCCCTAACCCTAACCCTAGCCTGAACCCTAACCCTAACTCTTCCCCGAAGCCTGACCCTCACCCGTCCCCTAATCCTAACCCGTACGCTAACGGTAACCCGCGCCCTCACACGTACGCTCCCCCTAAAGCGTTTTCGTACCCTCCCCTGGACCCTAAACCGTCCCCGTCCCCTAACCCTAACCCTAGCCCGAACCCTAGCCCTAACCCTTCCTCAAAGCCTGACCCTCACCCGTCCCCTAATCCTAACCCGTACGCTAACGCTAACCCGCGCCCTCACACGTACGCTCCCCCTAAAGCTTTGTCGTACCCTCACCTGGACCCTAAAGCGTCCCCGTCCCCTAATCCTAACCCTAGCCCGAACCCTAGCCCTAACTCTTCCTCGAAGCCTGACCCTTACCCGTCCCCTAATCCTAACCCATACGCTAACGCTAACCTGCACCCTCACACGTACGCTCCCCCTAAAGCGTTGTCGTACACTCACCTGGACCCTAAACCGTCCCCATCCCCTAACGCTAACCCTAGCCCGAACCCTAACCCTAACCCTTCCCCGAAGCCTGACCCTCACCCGTCCCCTAATCCTAACCCGTACGCTAACGCTATCCCGCGCCCTCACAGGTACGCTCCCCCTAAAGTGTTGTCGTACCCTCACCTGGACCCTAAACCGTCCCCGTCCCCTAACCCTAACCCTAGCCCGAACCCTAAACCTAACCCTACCCCGACGCCTGACCCTCACCCGTCCCCTAATCCTAACCTGTACGCTAACGCTAACCCGCGCCCTCACATGTACGCTCCCCCTAAAGCGTTGTCGTACCCTCCCCAGGACCCTAAACCGTCCCCGTCCGCTAACCCTAACCCTAGCCCGAACCCTAACCCTAAACCTTCCCCGAAGCCTGACCCTCACCCGTCCCCTAATCCTAACTCGTACGCTAACGCTAACCCGCGCCCTCACACGTACGCTCCCCCTAAAGCGTTGTTGTACCCTCCCCTGGACCCTAAACCGTCCCCGTCCCCTAACCCTAACCCTAGCCCGAACCCTAACCCTAACACTTCCCCGAAACCTGGCGCTCACCCGTCCCCTAATCCTAACCCGTACGCTAACGCTAACCCACGCCCTCACACGTATGCTCCCCCTAAAGCGTTGTCATACCCTCACCTTGACCCTAAACCGTCCCCGTCCCGTAACCCTAACCCTAGCCTTAACCCTAACCCTAACCGTTCCCCGAAGCCTGACCCTCACCCGTCCCCTAATCCTAAGCCGTACGCTTACGCTAACCCACGCCCTGAAATGTACGCTCGCCCTAAAGCGTTGTCGTACCCTCACCTGGACCCTAAACCGTCCCCGTCCCCTAACCCTAACCCTAGCCCGAACCCTAACCCTAACCCTTCCCCGAAGCCTGACCCTCACCCCTCCCCTAAACCTAACCCGTACGCTAACGCTAACCCGCGCCCTCACACGTACGCTCCCCCTAAAGCGTTGTCGTACCCTCCCCTGGCCCCTAAACCGTCCCCGTCCCCTAACCCTAACCCTAGCCCGAACCCTAACCCTAACTCTTCCCCGAAGCCTGACCTTCACCCGTCCCCTAATCCTAACCCGTACGCTAACGCTAACCCGCGCCCTCACACGTACGCTCCCCCTAAAGCGTTTTCGTACCCTCACCTGGACCCTAAACCGTCCCCGTCCCCTAACCCTAACCCTAGCCCGAACCCTAACCCTAACTCTTCCCCGAAGCCTGACCCTCACCCGTCCCCTAATCCTAACCCGTACGCTAACTCTAACCCGTGCCCTCACACGTACGCTCCCCCTAAAGCGTTGTCGTACCCTCACCTGGACCCTAAACCGTCCCCGTCCCCTAACCCTAACCCTAGCCCGAACCGTAACCCTAACCCTTCCCCGAAGCCTGACCCTCACCCGTACCCTAATCCTAACCCGTACGCTAACGCTAACCCGCGCCCTCACACGTACGCTCCCCCTAAAGCGTTTTCGTACCCTCACCTGGACCCTAAACCGTCCCCGTCCCCTAACCCTAACCCTAGCCCGAACCCTAACCCTAACCCTTCCCCGAAGCCTGACCCCCACCCGTCCCCTAATCCTAACCCATACGCTAACGCTAACCCGCGCCCTCACATGTACGCTCCCCCTAAAGCGTTGTCGTACCCTCCCCTGGCCCCTAAACCGTCCCCATCCCCTAACCCTAACCCTAGCCTGAACCCTAACCCTAACCCTTCCCCGAAGCCTGACCCTCACCCGTCCCCTAATCCTAACCCGTACGCTAACGCTAACCCGTGCCCTCACTCGTACACTCCCCCTAAAGTGTTGTCGTACCCTCACCTGGACCCTAAACCGTCCCCGTCCCATAACCCTAACCCTAGCCCGAAACCTAAACCTAACACTTCCCCGAAGCCTGACCCTCACCCGTCCCCTAATCCTAACCCGTATGCTAACGCTATCCCGCGCCCTCACAGGTACGCTCCCCCTAAAGTGTTGTCGTACCCTCACCTGGACCCTAAACCGTCCCCGTCCCCTAACCCTAACCCTAGCCCGAACCCTAACCCTAACCCTTCCCCGAAGCCTGACCCCCACCCGTCCCCGAATCCTAACCCATACGCTAACGCTAACCCGCGCCTTCACACGTACGCTCCCCCTAAAGCGTTGTCGTACCCTCCCCTGGCCCCTAAACGTCCCCGTACCCTAACCTTAACCCTAGCCTGAACCCTAACCCTAACCCTTCCCCGAAGCCTGACCCTCACCCGTCCCCTAATCCTAACCCGTACGCTAACGCTAACCCGCGCCCTCACACGTACGGTCCCCCTAAAGCGTTTTCGTACCCTCCTCTGGACCCTAAACCGTCCCCATGCCCTAACCATAACCCTAGCCCGAACCCTAACCCTAACCCTTCCCCGAAGCCTGACCCTCACCCGTCCCCTAATCCTAACCCGTACGCTAACGCTAACCCGCGCCCTCACACGTACGCTCCCCCTAAAGCGTTGTCGTACCCTCCCCTGGACCCTAAACCGTCCCCGTCCCCTAACCCTAACCCTAGCCCGAAACCTAACCCTAAACCTTCCCCGAAGCCTGACCCTCACCCGTCCCCTAATCCTAACCCGTACGCTAACGCTAACCCGCGCCCTCACACGTACGCTCCCCCTAAAGCGTTGTCGTACCCTCATCTGGACCCTAAACCGTCCCCGTCCCCTAACCCTAACCCTAGACCGAACCCTAACCCTAACCCTTCCCCGAAACCTCACCCTCACCCGTCCCCTAATCCTAACCCGTACGCTAACGCTAACCCACGCCCTCACACGTATGCTCCCCCTAAAGCGTTGTCATACCCTCACCTGGACCCTAAACCGTCCCCGTCCCGTAACCCTAACCCTAGCCTTAACCCTAACCCTAACCGTTCCCCGAAGCCTGACCCTCACCCGTCCCCTAATCCTAACCCGTACGCTAACGCTAACCCGCGCCCTCACACGTACGCTCCCCCTAAAGCGTTGTCGTACCCTCATCTGGACCCCAAACCGTCCCCGTCCCCTAACCCTAACCCTAGCCCGAAACCTAACCCTAACCCTTCCCGAAACCTCACCCTCACCCGTCCCCTAATCCTAACCCGTACGCTAACGCTAACCCACGCCCTCACACGTACGCTCCCCCTAAAGCGTTTTCGTACCCTCACCTGGACCCTAAACCGTCCCCGTCCCCTAACCCTAACCCTAGCCCGAACCCTAATCCTAACCCTTCCCCGAAGGCTGACCCTCACCCGTCCCCTAATCCTAACCCGTACGCTAACGCTAACCCGCGCCCTGACATGTACGCTCCCCCTAAAGCGTTGTCGTACCCTCCCCTGGCCCCTAAACCGTCCCCGTCCCCTAACCCTAACCCTAGCCTGAACCCTAACCCTAAACCTTCCCCGAAGCCTGACCCTTACCCATCCACTAATCCTAACCCGTACGCTAACGGTAACCCGCGCCCTCACACGTACGCTCCCCCTAAAGCGTTTTCGTACCCTCCCCTGGACCCTAAACCGTCCCCGTCCCCTAACCCTAACCCTAGCCCGAACCCTAACCCTAACCCTTCCCCGAAGCCTGACCCTCACCCGTCCCCTAATCCTAACCCGTACACTAACGCTAACCCGCGCCATCACACGTACGCTCCCCCTAAAGCGTTGTCATACCCTCACCTGGACCCTAAACCGTCCCCGTCCCGTAACCCTAACCCTAGCCTTAACCCTAACCCTAATTGTTCCCCGAAGCCTGACCCTCACCCGTCCCCTAATCCTAACCCGTACGCTAATGCTAACCCACGTCCTAAAATGTACGCTCGCCCTAAAGCGTTGTCGTACCCTCACCTGGACCCTAAACCGTCCCCGTCCCCTAACCCTAACCCTAGCCCGAACCCTAACCCTAACCGTTCCCCGAAGCCTGACCCTCACCCGTCCCCTAATCCTAACCCGTATGCTAACGCTAACCCGCGCCCTCACACGTACGCTCCCCCTAAAGCGTTTTCGTACCCTCACCTGGACCCTAAACCGTCCCCGTCCCCTAACCCTAACCCTAGCCCGAACCCTAACCCTAACCCTTCTCCGAAGCCTGACCCCCACCCGTCCCCTAATCCTAACCCATACGCTAACGCTAACCCGCGCCCTCACACATACGCTCCCCCTAAAGCGTTGTCGTACCCTCCCCTGGCCCCTAAACCGTCCCCGTCCCCTAAAACTAACCCTAGCCTGAACCCTAACCCTAACCCTTCCCCGAAGCCTGACCCTCACCTGTCCCCTAATCCTAACCCGTACGCTAACGCTAACCCGCGCCCTCACACGTACGCTCCCCCTAAAGCGTTTTCGTACCCTCCCCTGGACCCTAAACCGTCCCCATCCCCTAACCATAACCTTAGCCCGAACCCTAACCCTCACCCTTCCCCGAAGCCTGACCCTCACCCGTCCCCTAATCCTAACCCGTACGCTAACGCTAACCCGCGCCCTCACACGTACGCTCCCCCTAAAGCGTTGTTGTACCCTCCCCTGGACCCTAAACCGTCCCCGTCCCCTAACCCTAACCCTAGCCCGAACCCTAACCCTAACCCTTCCCCGAAGCCTGACCCTCACCCGTCCCCTAATCCTAACCCGTACGCTAACGCTAACCCGCGCCCTCACACGTACACTCCCCCTAAAGCGTTGTCGTACCCTCCCCTGGACCCTAAACCGTCCCCGTCCCCTAACCCTAACCCTAGCCCGAACCCTAGCCCTAACCCTTCCTCGAAGCCTGACCCTCACCCGTCCCCTAATCCTAACCCGTACGCTAACGCTAACCCGCGCCCTCACACGTACGCTCCCCCTAAAGCGTTGTCGTACCCTCCCCTGGACCCTAAACCGTCCCCGTCCCCTAACCCTAACCCTAGCCCGAACCCTAACCCTAACCCTTCCCCGAAGCCTGACCCTCACCCGTCCCCTAATCCTAACCCGTATGCTAACGCTAACCCGCGCCCTCACACGTACGCTCCCCCTAAAGCTTTGTCGTACACTCACCTGGACCCTAAACCGTCCCCGTCCCCTAAACCTAACCCTAGCCCGAACCCTAACCCTAACCCTTCCTCGAAGCCTGACCCTCACCCGTCCCCTAATCCTAACCCATACGCTAACGCTAACCCGCACCCTCACACATACGCTCCCACTAAAGCGTTGTCGTACCCTCACCTGGACCCTAAACCGTCCCCGTCCCCTAACCCTAACCCTAGCCCGAACCCTAACCCTAAACCTTCCCCGAAGCCTGACCCTCACCCGTCCCCTAATCCTAACCCGTACGCTAACGCTAACCCGCGCCCTCACACGTACACTCCCCCTAAAGTGTTGTCGTACCCTCACCTGGACCCTGAACCGTCCCCGTCCGCTAACCCTAACCCTAGCCCGAACCCTAACCCTAACCCTTCCCCGAAAACTGACCCTCACCCGTTCCCTAATACTAACCCGGACACTAACGCTAACCCACGCCCTTACACGTACGCTCCCCCTAAAGCTTTCTCATACCCTCACCTGGACCCTAAACCGTCCCCGTCCCCTAACCCTAACCCTAGCCCGAACCCTAAACCTAACCCTACCCCGACGCCTGACCCTCACCCGTCCCCTAATCCTAACCTGTACGCTAACGCTAACCCGCGCCCTCACATGTACGCTCCCCCTAAAGCGTTGTCGTACCCTCCCCTGGCCCCTAAACCGTCCCCGTCCGCTAACCCTAACCCTAGCCCGAACCCTAACCCTAAACCTTCCCCGAAGCCTGACCCTCACCCGTCCCCTAATCCTAACTCGTACGCTAACGCTAACCCGCGCCCTCACACGTACGCTCCCCCTAAAGCGTTGTTGTACCCTCCCCTGGACCCTAAACCGTCCCCGTCCCCTAACCCTAACCCTAGCCCGAACCCTAACCCTAACACTTCCCCGAAACCTGGCGCTCACCCGTCCCCTAATCCTAACCCGTACGCTAACGCTAACCCACGCCCTCACACGTATGCTCCCCCTAAAGCGTTGTCATACCCTCACCTGGACCCTAAACCGTCCCCGTCCCGTAACCCTAACCCTAGCCTTAACCCTAACCCTAACCGTTCCCCGAAGCCTGACCCTCACCCGTCCCCTAATCCTAAGCCGTACGCTTACGCTAACCCACGCCCTCAAATGTACGCTCGCCCTAAAGCGTTGTCGTACCCTCACCTGGACCCTAAACCGTCCCCGTCCCCTAACCCTAACCCTAGCCCGAACCCTAACCCTAACCCTTCCCCGAAGCCTGACCCTCACCCCTCCCCTAATCCTAACCCGTACGCTAACGCTAACCCGCGCCCTCACACGTACGCTCCCCCTAAAGCGTTTTCGTACCCTCACCTGGACCCTAAACCGTCCCCGTCCCCTAACCCTAACCCTAGCCCAAACCCTAACCCTAACCCTTCCCCGAAGCCTGACCCCCACCCGTCCCCTAATCCTAACCCATACGCTAACGCTAACCCGCGCCCTCACACGTACGCTCCCCCTAAAGCATTGTCGTACCCTCCCCTGGCCCCTAAACCGTCCCCGTCCCCTAACCCTAACCCTAGCCTGAACCCTAACCCTAACCCTTCCCCGAAGCCTGACCCTCACCCGTCCCCTAATCCTAACCCGTACGCTAACGCTAACCCGCGCCCTCACATGTACACTCCCCCTAAAGTGTTGTCGTACCCTCACCTGGACCCTGAACCGTCCCCGTCCGCTAACCCTAACCCTAGCCCGAACCCTAACCCTAACCCTTCCCCGAAGCCTGACCCTCACCCGTCCCCTAATCCTAACCCGTACATTAACGCTAACCCGCGCCCTCACACGTACGCTCCCCCTAAAGCGTTGTCGTACCCTCACCTGGACCCTAAACCGTCCCCGGCCCCTAACCCTAACCCTAGCCCGAACCCTAACCCTAACCCTTCCCCGAAGCCTGACCCTCACACGTCCCCTAATCCTAACGCGTACGCTAACGCTAACCCGCGCCCTCACACGTACGCTCCCCCTAAAGCATTGTCGTACCCTCACCTGGACCCTGAACCGTCCCCGTCCCCTAACCCTAACCCTAGCCCGAACCCTAACCCTAACACTTCCCCAAAACCTGGCGCTCACCCGTCCCCTAATCCTAACCCGTACGCTAACGCTAACCCACGCCCTCACACGTATGCTCCCCCTAAAGCGTTGACATACCCTCACCTGGACCCTAAACCGTCCCCGTCCCGTAACCCTAACCCTAGCCTTAACCCTAACCCTAACCGTTCCCCGAAGCCTGACCCTCACCCGTCCCCTAATCCTAACCCGTACGCTAATGCTAACCCGCGCCCTCACACGTACGCTCCCCCTAAAGCGTTGTCGTACCCTCCCCTGGACCCTAAACCGTCCCCGTCCCCTAACCCTAAACCTAGCCCGAACCCTAACCCTAACCCTTCCCCGAAGCCTGACCCTCAACCGTCCCCTAATCCTAACCCGTACGCTAACGCTAACCCGCGCCCTCACACGTACGCTCCCCCTAAAGCGTTGTCGTACCCTCACCTGGACCCTAAACCGTCCCCGTCCCCTAACCCTAACCCTAGCCCGAACCCTAACCCTAACCCTTCCCCGAAGCCTGACCCTCACCCGTCCCCTAATCCTAACCCGTACGCTAACGTTAACCCGCGCCCTCACACGTACGCTCCCCCTAAAGCGTTGTCGTACCCTCACCTGGACCCTAAACCGTCCCCGTCCCCTAACCCTAACCCTAGCCCGAACCCTAACCCTAACCCTTCCCCGAAGCCTGACCCTCACCCGTCCCCTAATCCTAACCCGTACGCTAACGCTAACCCGCGCCCTCACACGTACGCTCCCCCTAAAGCGTTGTCGTACCCTCCCCTGGCCCCTAAACCGTCCCCGTCCCCTAACCCTAACCCTACCCTGAACCCTAACCCTAACCCTTCCCCGAAGCCTGACCCTCACCCGTCCCCTAATCCTAACCCGTACGCTAACGCTAACCTTTGCCCTCACTCGTACACTCCCCCTAAAGTGTTGTCGTACCCTCACCTGGACCCTAAACCGTCCCCGTCCCCTAACCCTAACCCTAGCCCGAAACCTAACCCTAACACTTCCCCGAAGCCTGAGCCTCACCCGTCCCCTAATCCTAACCCGTACGCTAACGCTATCCCGCGCCCTCACACGTACGCTCCCCCTAAAGCGTTGTCGTACGCTCACCTGGACCCTAAACCGTCCCCGTCCCCTAACCCTAACGCTAGCCCGAACCCTAACCCTAACACTTCCCCGAAGCCTGACCCTCACCCGTCCCCTAATCCTAACCCGTACGCTAACGCTAACCCGCGCCCTCACACGTACGCTCCCCCTAAAGCGTTGTCGTACCCTCACCTGGACCCTAAACCGTCCCCGTCCCCTAACCCTAACCCTAGCCCGAACCCTAACCCTAACCCTTCCCCGAAGCCTCAACCTCACCCGTCCCCTAATCCTAACCCGTACGCTAACGCTAACCCGCGCCCTCACACGTACGCTCCGCCTATAGCGTTTTCGTACCCTCACCTGGACCCTAAACCGTCTCCGTCCCCTAACCCTAACCCTAGCCCGAACCCTAACCCTAACCCTACCCCGACTCCTGACCCTCACCCGTCCCCTAATCCTAACCCGTACACTAACGCTAACCCGCGCCCTCACACGTACACTCCCCCTAAAGCATTGTCGTACCCTCCCCTGGACCCTAAACCGTCCCCGTCCCCTAACCCTAACCCTAGCCCGAACCCTAACCCTAACCCTTCCCCGAAGCCTGACCCTCACCCGTCCCCTAATCCTAACCCGTACACTAACGCTAACCCGCGCCCTCACACGTACGCTCCCCCTAAAGCGTTGTCATACCCTCACCTGGACCCTAAACCGTCCCCGTCCCGTAACCCTAACCCTAGCCTTAACCCTAACCCTAACTGTTCCCCGAAGCCTGACTCTCACCCGTCCCCTAATCCTAACCCGTACGCTAATGCTAACCCACGTCCTAAAATGTACGCTCGCCCTAAAGCGTTGTCGTACCCTCTCCTGGACCCTAAACCGTCCCCGTCCCCTAACCCTAACCCTAGCCCGAACCCTAACCCTAACCCTTCCCCGAAGACTGACCCTCACCCGTCCCCTAATCCTAACCCGTACGCTAACGCTAACCCGCGCCCTCACACGTACGCTCCCCCTAAAGCGTTGTCGTACCCTCATCTGGACCCTAAACCGTCCCCGTCCCCTAACCCTAACCCTAGCCCGAACCCTGACCCTAACCCTAATCCTAACCCTTCCCCGAAACCTCACCCTCACCCGTCCCCTAATCCTAACCCGTACGCTAACGCTAACCCACGCCCTCACACGTACGCTCCCCCTAAAGCGTTTTCGTACCCTCACCTGGACCCTAAACCGTCCCCGTCCCCTAACCCTAACCCTAGCCCGAACCCTAATCCTAACCCTTCCCCGAAGCCTGACCCTCACCCGTCCCCTAATCCTAACCCGTACACTAACGCTAACCCACGCCCTCACATGTACGCTCCCCCTAAAGCGTTGTGGTACCCTCCCCTGGACCCTAAACCGTCCCCGTCCCCTAACCCTAACCCTAGCCTGAACCCTAACCCTAAACCTTCCCCGAAGCCTGACCCTCACCCGTCCACTAATCCTAACCCGTACGCTAACGCTAACCCGCGCCCTCACACGTACGCTCCCCCTAAAGCGTTTTCGTACCCTCACCTGGACCCTAAACCGTCCCCGGCCCCTAACCCTAACCCTAGCCCGAACCCTAACCCTAACCCTTCCCCGAAGCCTGACCCTCACCCGTCCCCTAATCCTAACCCGTAAGCTAACGCTAACCCGCGCCCTCACACGTACGCTCCCCCTAAAGCGTTGTCATACCCTCCCCTGGACCCTAAACCGTCCCCGTCCCCTAACCCTAACCCTAGCCCGAACCCTAACCCTAACCCTTCCCCGAAGCCTGACCCTCACCCGTCCCCTAATCCTAACCTGTACACTAACGCTAACCCGCGCCCTCACACGTACGCTCCCCCTAAAGCGTTGTCGTACCCTCATCTGGACCCTAAACCGTCCCCGTCCCCTAACCCTAACCCTAGCCCGAACCGTAACCCTAACCCTTCCCCGAAACCTCACCCTCACCCGTCCCCTAATCCTAACCCGTACGCTAACGCTAAACCACGCCCTCACACGTATGCTCCCCCTAAAGCGTTGTCATACCCTCACCTGGACCCTAAACCGTCCCCGTCCCGTAACCCTAACCCTAGCCTTAACCCTAACCCTAACCCTTCCCCGAAGCCTGACCCTCACCCGTCCCCTAATCCTAACCCGTACGCTAACGCTAACCCACGCCCTCAAATGTACGCTCGCCCTAAAGCGTTGTCGTACCCTCACCTGGACCCTAAACCGTCCCCGTCCCCTAACCCTAACCCTAGCCCGAACCCTAACCCTAACCCTTCCCCGAAGCCTGACCCTCACCCGTCCCCTAATCCTAACCCGTACGCTAACGCTAACCCGCGCCCTCACACGTACGCTCCCCCTAAAGCTTTGTCGTACACTCACCTGGACCCTAAACCGTCCCCGTCCCCTAAACCTAACCCTAGCCCGAACCCTAACCCTAACCCTTCCTCGAAGCCTGACCCTCACCCGTCCCCTAATCCTAACCCATACGCTAACGCTAACCCGCACCCTCACACATACGCTCCCACTAAAGCGTTGTCGTACCCTCACCTGGACCCTAAACCGTCCCCGTCCCCTAACCCTAACCCTAGCCCGAACCCTAACCCTAAACCTTCCCCGAAGCCTGACCCTCACCCGTCCCCTAATCCTAACCCGTACGCTAACGCTAACCCGCGCCCTCACACGTACACTCCCCCTAAAGTGTTGTCGTACCCTCACCTGGACCCTGAACCGTCCCCGACCGCTAACCCTAACCCTAGCCCGAACCCTAAACCTAACCCTACCCCGACGCCTGACCCTCACCCGTCCCCTAATCCTAACCTGTACGCTAACGCTAACCCGCGCCCTCACATGTACGCTCCCCCTAAAGCGTTGTCGTACCCTCCCCTGGCCCCTAAACCGTCCCCGTCCGCTAACCCTAACCCTAGCCCGAACCCTAACCCTAAACCTTCCCCGAAGCCTGACCCTCACCCGTCCCCTAATCCTAACTCGTACGCTAACGCTAACCCGCGCCCTCACACGTACGCTCCCCCTAAAGCGTTGTTGTACCCTCCCCTGGACCCTAAACCGTCCCCGTCCCCTAACCCTAACCCTAGCCCGAACCCTAACCCTAACACTTCCCCGAAACCTGGCGCTCACCCGTCCCCTAATCCTAACCCGTACGCTAACGCTAACCCACGCCCTCACACGTATGCTCCCCCTAAAGCGTTGTCATACCCTCACCTGGACCCTAAACCGTCCCCGTCCCGTAACCCTAACCCTAGCCTTAACCCTAACCCTAACCGTTCCCCGAAGCCTGACCCTCACCCGTCCCCTAATCCTAAGCCGTACGCTTACGCTAACCCACGCCCTCAAATGTACGCTCGCCCTAAAGCGTTGTCGTACCCTCACCTGGACCCTAAACCGTCCCCGTCCCCTAACCCTAACCCTAGCCCGAACCCTAACCCTAACCCTTCCCCGAAGCCTGACCCTCACCCCTCCCCTAATCCTAACCCGTACGCTAACGCTAACCCACGCCCTCACACGTACGCTCCCCCTAAAGCGTTTTCGTACCCTCACCTGGACCCTAAACCGTCCCCGTCCCCTAACCCTAACCCTAGCCCAAACCCTAACCCTAACCCTTCCCCGAAGCCTGACCCCCACCCGTCCCCTAATCCTAACCCATACGCTAACGCTAACCCGCGCCCTCACACGTACGCTCCCCCTAAAGCATTGTCGTACCCTCCCCTGGCCCCTAAACCGTCCCCGTCCCCTAACCCTAACCCTAGCCTGAACCCTAACCCTAACCCTTCCCCGAAGCCTGACCCTCACCCGTCCCCTAATCCTAACCCGTACGCTAACGCTAACCCGCGCCCTCACATGTACACTCCCCCTAAAGTGTTGTCGTACCCTCACCTGGACCCTGAACCGTCCCCGTCCGCTAACCCTAACCCTAGCCTGAACCCTAACCCTAACCCTTCCCCGAAGCCTGACCCTCACCCGTCCCCTAATCCTAACCCGTACGCTAACGCTAACCCGCGCCCTCACACGTACGCTCCCCCTAAAGCGTTGTCGTACCCTCACCTGGACCCTAAACCGTCCCCGTCTCCTAACCCTAGCCCGAACCCTAACCCTAACCCTTCCCCGAAGCCTCACCCTCACCCGTCCCCTAATCCTAACCCGTACGCTAACGCTAACCCGCGCCCTCACACGTACGCTCCGCCTATAGCGTTTTCGTACCCTCACCTGGACCCTAAACCGTCTCCGTCCCCTAACCCTAACCCTAGCCCGAACCCTAACCCTAACCCTACCCCGACTCCTGACCCTCACCCGTCCCCTAATCCTAACCCGTACACTAACGCTAACCCGCGCCCTCACACGTACACTCCCCCTAAAGCATTGTCGTACCCTCCCCTGGACCCTAAACCGTCCCCGTCCCCTAACCCTAACCCTAGCCCGAACCCTAACCCTAACCCTTCCCCGAAGCCTGACCCTCACCCGTCCCCTAATCCTAACCCGTACACTAACGCTAACCCGCGCCCTCACACGTACGCTCCCCCTAAAGCGTTGTCATACCCTCACCTGGACCCTAAACCGTCCCCGTCCCGTAACCCTAACCCTAGCCTTAACCCTAACCCTAACTGTTCCCCGAAGCCTGACTCTCACCCGTCCCCTAATCCTAACCCGTACGCTAATGCTAACCCACGTCCTAAAATGTACGCTCGCCCTAAAGCGTTGTCGTACCCTCTCCTGGACCCTAAACCGTCCCCGTCCCCTAACCCTAACCCTAGCCCGAACCCTAACCCTAACCCTTCCCCGAAGACTGACCCTCACCCGTCCCCTAATCCTAACCCGTACGCTAACGCTAACCCGCGCCCTCACACGTACGCTCCCCCTAAAGCGTTGTCGTACCCTCATCTGGACCCTAAACCGTCCCCGTCCCCTAACCCTAACCCTAGCCCGAACCCTGACCCTAACCCTAATCCTAACCCTTCCCCGAAACCTCACCCTCACCCGTCCCCTAATCCTAACCCGTACGCTAACGCTAACCCACGCCCTCACACGTACGCTCCCCCTAAAGCGTTTTCGTACCCTCACCTGGACCCTAAACCGTCCCCGTCCCCTAACCCTAACCCTAGCCCGAACCCTAATCCTAACCCTTCCCCGAAGCCTGACCCTCACCCGTCCCCTAATCCTAACCCGTACACTAACGCTAACCCACGCCCTCACATGTACGCTCCCCCTAAAGCGTTGTGGTACCCTCCCCTGGACCCTAAACCGTCCCCGTCCCCTAACCCTAACCCTAGCCTGAACCCTAACCCTAAACCTTCCCCGAAGCCTGACCCTCACCCGTCCACTAATCCTAACCCGTACGCTAACGCTAACCCGCGCCCTCACACGTACGCTCCCCCTAAAGCGTTTTCGTACCCTCACCTGGACCCTAAACCGTCCCCGGCCCCTAACCCTAACCCTAGCCCGAACCCTAACCCTAACCCTTCCCCGAAGCCTGACCCTCACCCGTCCCCTAATCCTAACCCGTAAGCTAACGCTAACCCGCGCCCTCACACGTACGCTCCCCCTAAAGCGTTGTCATACCCTCCCCTGGACCCTAAACCGTCCCCGTCCCCTAACCCTAACCCTAGCCCGAACCCTAACCCTAACCCTTCCCCGAAGCCTGACCCTCACCCGTCCCCTAATCCTAACCTGTACACTAACGCTAACCCGCGCCCTCACACGTACGCTCCCCCTAAAGCGTTGTCGTACCCTCATCTGGACCCTAAACCGTCCCCGTCCCCTAACCCTAACCCTAGCCCGAACCGTAACCCTAACCCTTCCCCGAAACCTCACCCTCACCCGTCCCCTAATCCTAACCCGTACGCTAACGCTAAACCACGCCCTCACACGTATGCTCCCCCTAAAGCGTTGTCATACCCTCACCTGGACCCTAAACCGTCCCCGTCCCGTAACCCTAACCCTAGCCTTAACCCTAACCCTAACCCTTCCCCGAAGCCTGACCCTCACCCGTCCCCTAATCCTAACCCGTACGCTAACGCTAACCCACGCCCTCAAATGTACGCTCGCCCTAAAGCGTTGTCGTACCCTCACCTGGACCCTAAACCGTCCCCGTCCCCTAACCCTAACCCTAGCCCGAACCCTAACCCTAACCCTTCCCCGAAGCCTGACCCTCACCCGTCCCCTAATCCTAACCCGTACGCTAACGCTAACCCGCGCCCTCACACGTACGCTCCCCCTAAAGCTTTGTCGTACACTCACCTGGACCCTAAACCGTCCCCGTCCCCTAAACCTAACCCTAGCCCGAACCCTAACCCTAACCCTTCCTCGAAGCCTGA
The DNA here is from genome assembly GCF_951394435.1 of Stenella coeruleoalba. NCBI lineage: Eukaryota > Metazoa > Chordata > Mammalia > Artiodactyla > Delphinidae > Stenella > Stenella coeruleoalba. Next base: position 14,182 of record NW_027646057.1, on the reverse strand, counting down.
CCCTCACCCGTCCCCTAATCCTAACCCATACGCTAACGCTAACCCGCACCCTCACACATACGCTCCCACTAAAGCGTTGTCGTACCCTCACCTGGACCCTAAACCGTCCCCGTCCCCTAACCCTAACCCTAGCCCGAACCCTAACCCTAAACCTTCCCCGAAGCCTGACCCTCACCCGTCCCCTAATCCTAACCCGTACGCTAACGCTAACCCGCGCCCTCACACGTACACTCCCCCTAAAGTGTTGTCGTACCCTCACCTGGACCCTGAACCGTCCCCGACCGCTAACCCTAACCCTAGCCCGAACCCTAAACCTAACCCTACCCCGACGCCTGACCCTCACCCGTCCCCTAATCCTAACCTGTACGCTAACGCTAACCCGCGCCCTCACATGTACGCTCCCCCTAAAGCGTTGTCGTACCCTCCCCTGGCCCCTAAACCGTCCCCGTCCGCTAACCCTAACCCTAGCCCGAACCCTAACCCTAAACCTTCCCCGAAGCCTGACCCTCACCCGTCCCCTAATCCTAACTCGTACGCTAACGCTAACCCGCGCCCTCACACGTACGCTCCCCCTAAAGCGTTGTTGTACCCTCCCCTGGACCCTAAACCGTCCCCGTCCCCTAACCCTAACCCTAGCCCGAACCCTAACCCTAACACTTCCCCGAAACCTGGCGCTCACCCGTCCCCTAATCCTAACCCGTACGCTAACGCTAACCCACGCCCTCACACGTATGCTCCCCCTAAAGCGTTGTCATACCCTCACCTGGACCCTAAACCGTCCCCGTCCCGTAACCCTAACCCTAGCCTTAACCCTAACCCTAACCGTTCCCCGAAGCCTGACCCTCACCCGTCCCCTAATCCTAAGCCGTACGCTTACGCTAACCCACGCCCTCAAATGTACGCTCGCCCTAAAGCGTTGTCGTACCCTCACCTGGACCCTAAACCGTCCCCGTCCCCTAACCCTAACCCTAGCCCGAACCCTAACCCTAACCCTTCCCCGAAGCCTGACCCTCACCCCTCCCCTAATCCTAACCCGTACGCTAACGCTAACCCACGCCCTCACACGTACGCTCCCCCTAAAGCGTTTTCGTACCCTCACCTGGACCCTAAACCGTCCCCGTCCCCTAACCCTAACCCTAGCCCAAACCCTAACCCTAACCCTTCCCCGAAGCCTGACCCCCACCCGTCCCCTAATCCTAACCCATACGCTAACGCTAACCCGCGCCCTCACACGTACGCTCCCCCTAAAGCATTGTCGTACCCTCCCCTGGCCCCTAAACCGTCCCCGTCCCCTAACCCTAACCCTAGCCTGAACCCTAACCCTAACCCTTCCCCGAAGCCTGACCCTCACCCGTCCCCTAATCCTAACCCGTACGCTAACGCTAACCCGCGCCCTCACATGTACACTCCCCCTAAAGTGTTGTCGTACCCTCACCTGGACCCTGAACCGTCCCCGTCCGCTAACCCTAACCCTAGCCTGAACCCTAACCCTAACCCTTCCCCGAAGCCTGACCCTCACCCGTCCCCTAATCCTAACCCGTACGCTAACGCTAACCCGCGCCCTCACACGTACGCTCCCCCTAAAGCGTTGTCGTACCCTCACCTGGACCCTAAACCGTCCCCGTCTCCTAACCCTAGCCCGAACCCTAACCCTAACCCTTCCCCGAAGCCTCACCCTCACCCGTCCCCTAATCCTAACCCGTACGCTAACGCTAACCCGCGCCCTCACACGTACGCTCCGCCTATAGCGTTTTCGTACCCTCACCTGGACCCTAAACCGTCTCCGTCCCCTAACCCTAACCCTAGCCCGAACCCTAACCCTAACCCTACCCCGACTCCTGACCCTCACCCGTCCCCTAATCCTAACCCGTACACTAACGCTAACCCGCGCCCTCACACGTACACTCCCCCTAAAGCATTGTCGTACCCTCCCCTGGACCCTAAACCGTCCCCGTCCCCTAACCCTAACCCTAGCCCGAACCCTAACCCTAACCCTTCCCCGAAGCCTGACCCTCACCCGTCCCCTAATCCTAACCCGTACACTAACGCTAACCCGCGCCCTCACACGTACGCTCCCCCTAAAGCGTTGTCATACCCTCACCTGGACCCTAAACCGTCCCCGTCCCGTAACCCTAACCCTAGCCTTAACCCTAACCCTAACTGTTCCCCGAAGCCTGACTCTCACCCGTCCCCTAATCCTAACCCGTACGCTAATGCTAACCCACGTCCTAAAATGTACGCTCGCCCTAAAGCGTTGTCGTACCCTCTCCTGGACCCTAAACCGTCCCCGTCCCCTAACCCTAACCCTAGCCCGAACCCTAACCCTAACCCTTCCCCGAAGACTGACCCTCACCCGTCCCCTAATCCTAACCCGTACGCTAACGCTAACCCGCGCCCTCACACGTACGCTCCCCCTAAAGCGTTGTCGTACCCTCATCTGGACCCTAAACCGTCCCCGTCCCCTAACCCTAACCCTAGCCCGAACCCTGACCCTAACCCTAATCCTAACCCTTCCCCGAAACCTCACCCTCACCCGTCCCCTAATCCTAACCCGTACGCTAACGCTAACCCACGCCCTCACACGTACGCTCCCCCTAAAGCGTTTTCGTACCCTCACCTGGACCCTAAACCGTCCCCGTCCCCTAACCCTAACCCTAGCCCGAACCCTAATCCTAACCCTTCCCCGAAGCCTGACCCTCACCCGTCCCCTAATCCTAACCCGTACACTAACGCTAACCCACGCCCTCACATGTACGCTCCCCCTAAAGCGTTGTGGTACCCTCCCCTGGACCCTAAACCGTCCCCGTCCCCTAACCCTAACCCTAGCCTGAACCCTAACCCTAAACCTTCCCCGAAGCCTGACCCTCACCCGTCCACTAATCCTAACCCGTACGCTAACGCTAACCCGCGCCCTCACACGTACGCTCCCCCTAAAGCGTTTTCGTACCCTCACCTGGACCCTAAACCGTCCCCGGCCCCTAACCCTAACCCTAGCCCGAACCCTAACCCTAACCCTTCCCCGAAGCCTGACCCTCACCCGTCCCCTAATCCTAACCCGTACGCTAACGCTAACCCGCGCCCTCACACGTACGCTCCCCCTAAAGCGTTGTCATACCCTCCCCTGGACCCTAAACCGTCCCCGTCCCCTAACCCTAACCCTAGCCCGAACCCTAACCCTAACCCTTCCCCGAAGCCTGACCCCCACCCGTCCCCTAATCCTAACCCATACGCTAACGCTAACCCGCGCACTCACACGTACGCTCCCCCTAAAGCGTTGTCGTACCCTCCTCTGGCCCCTAAACAGTCCCCGTCCCCTAACCCTAACCCTAGCCTGAACCCTAACCCTAACCCTTCCCCGAAGCCTGACCCTCACCCGTCCCCTAATCCTAACCCGTACGCTAACGCTAACCCGCGCCCTCACACGTACGCTCCCCCTAAAGCGTTTTCGTACCCTCCCCTGGACCCTAAACCGTCCCCATCCCCTAACCATAACCCTAGCCCGAACCCTAACCCTAACCCTTCCCCGAAGCCTGACCCTCACCCGTCCCCTAATCCTAACCCGTACGCTAACGCTAACCCGCGCCCTCACACGTACGCTCCCCCGAAAGCTTTCTCATACCCTCACCTGGACCCTAAACCATCCCCGTCCCCTAACCCTAACCCTAGCCCGAACCCTAATCCTAACCCTTCCCCGAAGCCTGACCCTCACCCGTCCCCTAATCCTAACCCGTACACTAACGCTAACCCACGCCCTCACATGTACGCTCCCCCTAAAGCGTTCTCGTACCCTCCCCTGGCCCCTAAACCGTCCCCGTCCCCTAACCCTAACCCTAGCCTGAACCCTAACCCTAAACCTTCCCCGAAGCCTGACCCTCACCCGTCCACTAATCCTAACCCGTACGCTAACGCTAACCCGCGCCCTCACACGTACGCTCCCCCTAAAGCGTTTTCGTACCCTCACCTGGACCCTAAACCGTCCCCGGCACCTAACCCTAACCCTAGCCCGAACCCTAACCCTAACCCTTCCCCGAAGCCTGACCCTCACCCGTCCCCTAATCCTAACTCGTACGCTAACGCTAACCCGCGCCCTCACACGTACGCTCCCCCTAAAGCGTTGTTGTACCCTCCCTTGGACCCTAAACCGTCCCCGTCCCCTAACCCTAACCCTAGCCCGAACCCTAACCCTAACCCTTCCCCGAAGCCTGACCCTCACCCGTCCCCTAATCCTAACCAGTACGCTAACGCTAACCCGCGCCCTCACACGTACGCTCCCCCTAAAGCGTTGTCGTACCCTCCCCTGGACCCTAAACCGTCCCCGTCCCCTAACCCTAACCCTAGCCCGAACCCTAGCCCTAACCCTTCCTCGAAGCCTGACCCTCACCCGTCCCCTAATCCTAACCCGTACGCTAACGCTAACCCGCGCCCTCACACGTACGCTCCCCCTAAAGCGTTGTCGTACCCTCCCCTGGACCCTAAACTGTCCCCGTCCCCTAACCCTAACCCTAGCCCGAACCCTAACCCTAACCCTTCCCCGAAGCCTGACCCTCACCCGTCCCCTAATCCTAACCCGTACGCTAACGCTAACCCGCGCCCTCACACGTACGCTCCCCCTAAAGCTTTGTCGTACACTCACCTGGACCCTAAACCGTCCCCATCCCCTAACCCTAACCCTAGCCCGAAACCTAACCCTAACCCTTCCCCGAAACCTGACCCTCACCCGTCCCCTAATCCTAACCCGTACGCTAACGCTAACCCGCGCCCTCACACGTACGCTCCCCCTAAAGCGTTGTCGTACGCTCATCTGGACCCTAAACCGTCCCCGTCCCATAACCCTAACCCTAGCCCGAACCGTAACCCTAACCCTTCCCCGAAGCCTGACCCTCACCCGTCCCTTAATCCTAACCCATACGCTAACGCTAACCCGCGCCCTCACATGTACGCTCCCCCTAAAGCGTTGTCGTACCCTCCCCTGGCCCCTAAACCGTCCCCGTCCCCTAACCCTAACCCTAGCCTGAACCCTAACCCTAACTCTTCCCCGAAGCCTGACCCTCACCCGTCCCCTAATCCTAACCCGTACGCTAACGGTAACCCGCGCCCTCACACGTACGCTCCCCCTAAAGCGTTTTCGTACCCTCACCTGGACCCTAAACCGTCCCCGTCCCCTAACCCTAACCCTAGCCCGAACCCTAACCCTAACCCTTCCCCGAAGCCTGACCCTCACCCGTCCCCTAATCCTAACCTGTACGCTAACGCTAACCCGTGCCCTCACACGTACGCTCCCCTTAAAGCGTTGTTGTACCCTTCCCTGGACCCTAAACCGTCCCCGTCCCCTAACCCTAACCCTAGCCCGAACCCTAACCCTAACCCTTCCCCGAAGCCTGACCCTCACTCGTCCCCTAATCCTAACCCGTACGCTAACGCTAACCCGCGCCCTCACACGTACGCTCCCCCTAAAGCGTTGTGGTACCCTCCCCTGGACCCTAAACCGTCCCCATCCCCTAACCCTAACCCTAGCCCGAACCCTAGCCCTAACACTTCCTCGAAGCCTGACCCTCACCCGTCCCCTAATCCTAACCCATATGCTAACGCTAACCTGCACCCTCACACGTACGCTCCCCCTAAAGCGTTGTCATACCCTCACCTGGACCCTAAACCGTCCCCGTCCCCGTTCCCTAACCCTAGCCCGAACCCTAACCCTAAACCTTCCCCGAAGCCTGACCCTCTCTCGTCCCCTAATCCTAACCCGTACGCTAACGCTAACCTGTGCCCTCACTCGTACACTCCCCCTAAAATGTTGTCGTACCCTCACCTGGACCCTAAACCGTCCCCGTCCCTTAATCCTAACCCTAGCCCGAACCCTAGCCCTAACCCTTCCTCGAAGCCTGACCCTCACCCGTCCGCTAATCCTAACCCGTACGCTAACGCTAACCCGCGCCCTCACACGTACGCTCCGCCTATAGCGTTTTCGTACCATCACCTGGACCCTAAACCGTCTCCGTCCCCTAACCCTAACCCTAGCCCGAACCCTAACCCTAACCCTACCCCGACTCCTGACCCTCACCCGTCCCTTAATCCTAACCTGTACGCTAACGCTAACCCGCGCCCTCACATGTACGCTCCCCCTAAAGCGTTGTCGTACCCTCCCCTGGCCCCTAAACCGTCCCCGTCCGCTAACCCTAACCCTAGCCCGAACCCTAACCCTAAACCTTCCCCGAAGCCTGACCCTCACCCGTCCCCTAATCCTAACCCGTACGCTAACGCTAACCCGCGCCCTCACACGTACACTACCCCTAAAGCATTGTCGTACCCTCCCCTGGACCCTAAACCGTCCCCGTCCCCTAACCCTAACCCTAGCCCGAACCCTAACCCTAACCCTTCCCCGAAGCCTGACCCTCACCCGTCCCCTAATCCTAACCCGTACACTAACGCTAACCCGCGCCCTCACACGTACGCTCCCCCTAAAGCGTTGTCATACCCTCACCTGGACCCTAAACCGTCCCCGTCCCGTAACCCTAACCCTAGCCTTAACCCTAACCCTAACTGTTCCCCGAAGCCTGACCCTCACCCGTCCCCTAATCCTAACCCGTACGCTAATGCTAACCCACGTCCTAAAATGTACGCTCGCCCTAAAGCGTTGTCGTACCCTCACCTGGACCCTAAACCGTCCCCGTCCCCTAACCCTAACCCTAGCCCGAACCCTAACCCTAACCCTTCCCCGAAGCCTGACCCTCACCCGTCCCCTAATCCTAACCCGTATGCTAACGCTAACCCGCGCCCTCACACGTACGCTCCCCCTAAAGCGTTTTCGTACCCTCACCTGGACCCTAAACCGTCCCCGTCCCCTAACCCTAACCCTAGCCCGAACCCTAACCCTAACCCTTCTCCGAAGCCTGACCCCCACCCGTCCCCTAATCCTAACCCATACGCTAACGCTAACCCGCGCCCTCACACGTACGCTCCCCCTAAAGCGTTGTCGTACCCTCCCCTGGCCCCTAAACCGTCCCCGTCCCCTAACCCTAACCCTAGCCTGAACCCTAACCCTAACCCTTCCCCGAAGCCTGACCCTCACCTGTCCCCTAATCCTAACCCGTACGCTAACGCTAACCCGCGCCCTCACACGTACGCTCCCCCTAAAGCGTTTTCGTACCCTCCCCTGGACCCTAAACCGTCCCCATCCCCTAACCATAACCTTAGCCCGAACCCTAACCCTCACCCTTCCCCGAAGCCTGACCCTCACCCGTCCCCTAATCCTAACCCGTACGCTAACACTAACCCGCGCCCTCACACGTACGCTACCCCTAAAGCGTTGTTGTACCCTCCCCTGGACCCTAAACCGTCCCCGTCCCCTAACCCTAACCCTAGCCCGAACCCTAACCCTAACCCTTCCCCGAAGCCTGACCCTCACCCGTCCCCTAATCCTAACCCGTACGCTAACGCTAACCCGCGCCCTCACACGTACGCTCCCCCTAAAGCTTTGTCGTACACTCACCTGGACCCTAAACCGTCCCCGTCCCCTAACCCTAACCCTAGCCCGAACCCTAACCCTAACCCTTCCCCGAAGCCTGACCCTCACCCGTCCCCTAATCCTAACCCGTACGCTAACGCTAACCCGCGCCCTCACACGTACGCTCCCCCTAAAGCTTTGTCGTACACTCACCTGGACCCTAAACCGTCCCCGTCCCCTAACCCTAACCCTAGCCCGAACCCTAACCCTAACCCTTCCTCGAAGCCTGACCTTCACCCGTCCCCTAATCCTAACCCATACGCTAACGCTAACCCGCACCCTCACACATACGCTCCCACTAAAGCGTTGTCGTACCCTCACCTGGACCCTAAACCGTCCCCGTCCCCTAACCCTAACCCTAGCCCGAACCCTAACCCTAAACCTTCCCCGAAGCCTGACCCTCACCCGTCCCCTAATCCTAACCCGTACGCTAACGCTAACCCGCGCCCTCACACGTACACTCCCCCTAAAGTGTTGTCGTACCCTCACCTGGACCCTGAACCGTCCCCGTCCGCTAACCCTAACCCTAGCCCGAACCCTAACCCTAACCCTTCCCCGAAACCTGACCCTCACCCGTTCCCTAATACTAACCCGGACACTAACGCTAACCCACGCCCTTACACGTACGCTCCCCCTAAAGCTTTCTCATACCCTCACCTGGACCCTAAACCGTCCCCATCCCCTAACCCTAACCCTAGCCTGAACCCTAACCCTAACGCTTCCCCGAAGCCTGACCCTCACCCGTCCCCTAATCCTAACCCGTACGCTAACGCTAACCCGCACCCTCACACGTACGCTCCCCCTAAAGCGTTTTCGTACCCTGCCCTGGACCCTAAACCGTCCCCATCCCCTAACCCTAACCCTAGCCCGAACCCTAACCCTTACCCTTCCCCGAAGCCTGACCCTCACCCGTCCCCTAATCCTAACCCGTACGCTAACGCTAACCCGCGCCCTCACACGTACGCTCCCCCTAAAGCGTTGTCGTACGCTCATCTGGACCCTAAACCGTCCCCGTCCCATAACCCTAACCCTAGCCCTAACCCTAACCCTAACCCTTCCCCGAAGCCTGACCCTCACCCGTCCCCTAATCCTAACCCGTACGCTAACGCTAACCCGCGCCCTCACATGTACGCTCCCCCTAAAGCGTTGTCGTACCCTCCCCTGGCCCCTAAACCGTCCCCGTCCCCTAACCCTAACCCTAGCCTGAACCCTAACCCTAACTCTTCCCCGAAGCCTGACCCTCACCCGTCCCCTAATCCTAACCCGTACGCTAACGGTAACCCGCGCCCTCACACGTACGCTCCCCCTAAAGCGTTTTCGTACCCTCACCTGGACCCTAAACCGTCCCCGTCCCCTAACCCTAACCCTAGCCCGAACCCTAACTCTAACCCTTCCCCGAAGCCTGACCCTCACCCGTCCCCTAATCCTAACCTGTACGCTAACGCTAACCCGTGCCCTCACACGTACGCTCCCCCTAAAGTGTTGTCGTACCCCCACCTGGACCCTGAACCGTCCCCGTCCGCTAACACTAACCCTAGCCCGAACCCTAACCCTAACCCTTCCCCGAAGCCTGACCCTCACCCGTCCCCTAATCCTAACCCGTATGTTAACGCTAACGCGCGCCCTCACACGTACGCTCCCCCTAAAGCGTTGTCGTACCCTCACCTGGACCCTAAACCGTCCCCGGCCCCTAACCCTAACCCTAGCCCGAACCCTAACCCTAACCCTTCCCCGAAGCCTGACCCTCACACGTCCCCTAATCCTAACGCGTACGCTAACGCTAACCCGCGCCCTCACACGTACGCTCCCCCTAAAGCATTGTCGTACCCTAACCTGGACCCAGAACCGTCCCCGTCCCCTAACCCTAACCCTAGCCCGAACCCTAACCCTAACACTTCCCCAAAACCTGGCGCTCACCCGTCCCCTAATCCTAACCCGTACGCTAACGCTAACCCACGCCCTCACACGTATGCTCCCCATAAAGCGTTGACATACCCTCACCTGGACCCTAAACCGTCCCCGTCCCGTAACCCTAACCCTAGCCTTAACCCTAACCCTAACCGTTCCCCGAAGCCTGACCCTCACCCGTCCCCTAATCCTAACCCGTACGCTTACGCTAACCCACGCCCTCAAATGTATGCTCGCCCTAAAGCGTTGTCGTACCCTCACCTGGACCCTAAACCGTCCCCGTCCCCTAACCCTAACCCTAGCCTGAACCCTAACCCTAACCCTTCCCCGAAGCCTGACCCTCACCCGTCCCCTAATCCTAACCCGTACGCTAACGCTAACCCGCGCCCTCACACGTACGCTCCCCCTAAAGCGTTGTCGTACCATCATCTGGACCCCAAACCGTCCCCGTCCCCTAACCCTAACCCTAGCCCGAACCCTAACCCTAACCCTTCCCAAAACCTCACCCTCACCCGTCCCCTAATCCTAACCCGTACGCTAACGCTAACCCACGCCCTCACACGTACGCTCCCCCTAAAGCGTTTTCGTACCCTCACCTGGACCCTAAACCGTCCCCGTCCCCTAACCCTAACCCTAGCCCGAACCCTAATCCTAACCCTTCCCCGAAGGCTGAACCTCACCCGTCCCCTAATCCTAACCCGTACGCTAACGCTAACCCGCGCCCTGACATGTACGCTCCCCCTAAAGCGTTGTCGTACCCTCCCCTGGCCCCTAAACCGTCCCCGTCCCCTAACCCTAACCCTAGCCTGAACCCTAACCCTAAACCTTCCCCGAAGCCTGACCCTTACCCATCCACTAATCCTAACCCGTACGCTAACGCTAACCTGTGCCCTCACTCGTACACTCCCCCTAAAGTGTTGTCGTACCCTCACCTGGACCCTAAACCGTCCCCGTCCCCTAACCCTAACCCTAGCCCGAAACCTAACCCTAACACTTCCCCGAAGCCTGAGCCTCACCCGTCCCCTAATCCTAACCCGTACGCTAACGCTATCCCGCGCCCTCACACGTACGCTCCCCCTAAAGCGTTGTCGTACCCTCACCTGGACCCTAAACCGTCCCCGTCCCCTAACCCTAACCCTAGCCCGAACCCTAACCCTAACCCTTCCCCGAAGCCTCACCCTCACCCGTCCCCTAATCCTAACCCGTACGCTAACGCTAACCCGCGCCCTCACACGTACGCTCCCCCTAAAGCGTTTTCGTACCCTCACCTGGACCCTAAACCGTCTCCGTCCCCTAACCCTAACCCTAGCCCGAACCCTAACCCTAACCCTACCCCGACTCCTGACCCTCACCCGTCCCTTAATCCTAACCTGTACGCTAACGCTAACCCGCGCCCTCACATGTACGCTCCCCCTAAAGCGTTGTCGTACCCTCCCCTGGCCCCTAAACCGTCCCCGTCCGCTAACCCTAACCCTAGCCCGAACCCTAACCCTAAACCTTCCCCGAAGCCTGACCCTCACCCGTCCCCTAATCCTAACCCGTACGCTAACGCTAACCCGCGCCCTCACACGTACACTCCCCCTAAAGCATTGTCGTACCCTCCCCTGGACCCTAAACCGTCCCCGTCCCCTAACCCTAACCCTAGCCCGAACCCTAACCCTAACCCTTCCCCGAAGCCTGACCCTCACCCGTCCCCTAATCCTAACACGTACACTAACGCTAACCCGCGCCCTCACACGTACGCTCCCCCTAAAGCGTTGTCATACCCTCACCTGGACCCTAAACCGTCCCCGTCCCGTAACCCTAACCCTAGCCTTAACCCTAACCCTAACCCTTCCCCGAAGCCTGACCCTCACCCGTCCCCTAATCCTAACCCGTACGCTAATGCTAACCCACGTCCTAAAATGTACGCTTGCCCTAAAACGTTGTCGTACCCTCACCTGGACCCTAAACCGTCCCCGTCCCCTAACCCTAACCCTAGCCCGAACCCTAACCCTAACCCTTCCCCGAAGCCTGACCCTCACCCGTCCCCTAATCCTAACCCGTATGCTAACGCTAACCCGCGCCCTCACACGTACGCTCCCCCTAAAGCGTTTTCGTACCCTCACCTGGACCCTAAACCGTCCCCGTCCCCTAACCCTAACCCTAGCCCGAACCCTAACCCTAACCCTTCTCCGAAGCCTGACCCCCGCCCGTCCCCTAATCCTAACCCATACGCTAACGCTAACCCGCGCCCTCACACGTACGCTCCCCCTAAAGCGTTGTCGTACCCTCCCCTGGCCCCTAAACCGTCCCCGTCCCCTAACCCTAACCCTAGCCTGAACCCTAACCCTAACCCTTCCCCGAAGCCTGACCCTCACCTGTCCCCTAATCCTAACCCGTACGCTAACGCTAACCCGCGCCCTCACACGTACGCTCCCCCTAAAGCGTTTTCGTACCCTCCCCTGGACCCTAAACCGTCCCCATCCCCTAACCATAACCTTAGCCCGAACCCTAACCCTCACCCTTACCCGAAGCCTGACCCTCACCCGTCCCCTAATCCTAACCCGTACGCTAACGCTAACCCGCGCCCTCACACGTACGCTCCCCCTAAAGCGTTGTCATACCCTCCCCTGGACCCTAAACCGTCCCCGTACCCTAACCCTAACCCTAGCCCGAACCCTAACCCTAACCCTTCCCCGAAGCCTGACCCTCACCCGTCCCCTAATCCTAACCTGTACACTAACGCTAACCCGCGCCCTCACACGTACGCTCCCCCTAAAGCGTTGTCGTACCCTCATCTGGACCCTAAACCGTCCCCGTCCCCTAACCCTAACCCTAGCCCGAACCGTAACCCTAACCCTTCCCCGAAACCTCACCCTCACCCGTCCCCTAATCCTAACCCGTACGCTAACGCTAAACCACGCCCTCACACGTATGCTCCCCCTAAAGCGTTGTCATACCCTCACCTGGACCCTAAACCGTCCCCGTCCCGTAACCCTAACCCTAGCCTTAACCCTAACCCTAACCCTTCCCCGAAGCCTGACCCTCACCCGTCCCCTAATCCTAACCCGTACGCTAACGCTAACCCACGCCCTCAAATGTACGCTCGCCCTAAAGCGTTGTCGTACCCTCACCTGGACCCTAAACCGTCCCCGTCCCCTAACCCTAACCCTAGCCCGAACCCTAATCCTAACCCTTCCCCGAAGCCTGACCCTCACCCGTCCCCTAATCCTAACCCGTACGCTAACGCTAACCCGCGCCCTCACACGTACGCTCCCCCTAAAGCGTTTTCGTACCCTCACCTGGACCCTAAACCGTCCCCGTCCCCTAACCCTAACCCTAGCCCGAACCCTAACCCTAACCCTTCCCCGAAGCCTGATCCCCACCCGTCCCCTAATCCTAACCCATACGCTAACGCTAACCCGCGCACTCACACGTACGCTCCCCCTAAAGCGTTGTCGTACCCTCCTCTGGCCCCTAAACAGTCCCCGTCCCCTAACCCTAACCCTAGCCTGAACCCTAACCCTAACCCTTCCCCGAAGCCTGACCCTCACCCGTCCCCTAATCCTAACCCGTACGCTAACGCTAACCCGCGCCCTCACACGTACGCTCCCCCTAAAGCGTTTTCGTACCCTCCCCTGGACCCTAAACCGTCCCCATCCCCTAACCATAACCCTAGCCCGAACCCTAACCCTAACCCTTCCCCGAAGCCTGACCCTCACCCGTCCCCTAATCCTAACCCGTACGCTAACGCTAACCCGCGCCCTCACACGTACGCTCCCCCTAAAGCGTTGTCGTACCCTCATCTGGACCCTAAACCGTCCCCGTCCCCTAACCCTAACCCTAGCCCGAACCCTAACCCTAACCCTAATCCTAACCCTTCCCCGAAACCTCACCCTCACCCGTCCCCTAATCCTAATCCGTACGCTAACGCTAACCCACGCCCTCACACGTACGCTCCCCCTAAAGCGTTTTCGTACCCTCACCTGGACCCTAAACCGTCCCCTTCCCCTAACCCTAACCCTAGCCCGAACCCTAATCCTAACCCTTCCCCGAAGCGTGACCCTCACCCGTCCCCTAATCCTAACCCGTACACTAACGCTAACCCACGCCCTCACATGTACGCTCCCCCTAAAGCGTTGTCGTACCCTCCCCTGGCCCCTAAACCGTCCCCGTCCCCTAACCCTAACCCTAGCCTGAACCCTAACCCTAAACCTTCCGCGAAGCCTGACCCTCACCCGTCCACTAATCCTAACCCGTACGCTAACGCTAACCCGCGCCCTCACACGTACGCTCCCCCTAAAGCGTTTTCGTACCCTCACCTGGACCCTAAACCGTCCCCGACCCCTAACCCTAACCCTAGCCCGAACCCTAACCCTAACCCTTCCCCGAAGCCTGACCCTCACCCGTCCCCTAATCCTAACTCGTACGCTAACGCTAACCCGCGCCCTCACACGTACGCTCCCCCTAAAGCGTTGTTGTACCCTCCCCTGGACCCTAAACCGTCCCCGTCCCCTAACCCTAACCCTAGCCCGAACCCTAACCCTAACCCTTCCCCGAAGCCTGACCCTCACCCGTCCCCTAATCCTAACCCGTACGCTAACGCTAACCCGCGCCCTCACACGTACGCTCCCCCTAAAGCGTTGTCGAACCCTCCCCTGGACCCTAAACCGTCCCCGTCTCCTAACCCTAACCCTAGCCCGAACCCTAGCCCTAACCCTTCCTCGAAGCCTGACCCTCACCCGTCCCCTAATCCTAACCCGTACGCTAACGCTAACCCGCGCCCTC